>NC_081405.1:558998544-559193544 GCF_030272615.1 Cryptomeria japonica
AGATTTCTATAACAAAGCAGTGAAATGTATAAATGTAGCTAATTAATGGAAGATAAGAAATTTGAGCAAGTAATGGGGAAAAATTAAGTTTGCATAATCTTTGATGTCAAGAAAACTCCCTTTCTTCAGCATATTCTAGATTAATGAAGCTGACCATTTTTTTTGGTTCAGACTAATTATCTCTTATATGAGGCCAAATTATGATATATATCAGAAATTGGATCATCATTGCTTAATGTATGCATTAGTATCAAAAAAATTGAATATTAGACTTGACAAATAGACTTAGTAAGATAAAGGAGAAAAGAAGGTAAGGATGACAGTAAGAAAGATTCAGAAATCTATGCATGGAGTATGAGAGGTATTGCATTGCACTTGATTTATTTCATACTTGTCCCACTAATCGAACACAATAAATTGATGTTCCAAGCCCCAATCATAGTTAAAGAAAGTAAAATTGAGTTTTCATCTTGAACGATAAAAGAATGCAAAGATGGGATTAAATTATTGTCCACAAACATTCAAAGTAGGTCGTTGGAACTAAACAAGTACAGAGAGTTATAGTAGCAAATCACAACTGATAAAAAGATCAACAACTAAAAATAATATACCAAAATCTAAAATAAGGAAGCATACACTGGCTGAGCTATGGTCTAGAGGTAAGTCAGCAAGCATTTATGACTTTGTTCCTCTCCAGATGTTCACCAATCAAAGATAACAATTAAGAATCAAAAGAACCTAACAAGAGGGAGCGAACTTTAGAAAAACCAGAATATAGAAAAGAACTCTATGAAACAGAAGCCCTAGCCCTTGGTTAAAATATGGTTCAGAACATACTCCGAGTAGAGCCAAACAAAAATCTCTATTGTGGAATAAACCCTAATTCAACTCAAGTGTTCTGAACAACAATATTCACAAAGAATTTAGATATTTGTTAGCAAATAACTCACCTTGCCTCTGGCTGCCACTGCAATTGATGCAGCTCGCCTGAAGACTGACAAAGTTCGGATTGGCGGAACCCTGACAACATATTTTTGTTGAATTTGACTTGCATACAGTTCTACGGTCCCATTGCTCAGATATTGAAGCCAAATTTTACATAGTCCTTAAAACTCGAATAGCAACAAAAGAGCCATCCTTAAAACCTTCTGCTCATTCATAGCACTGCTATAAACTGTGGTTGAAATGTGCATGCCACAAATTTTTCCAAATGTGCTATATATTACAATAGTACAATATTGCATACTTTTTGCTTTCATTTGTGGAGTAGTATAGATACATTTTGCTTTCATTTTGTTTCAAAGGGCACCCAAAAATGAAATTTTAACGGCTAGCTTTTGTACCTTACTCATCAATCCAGGTCCTTCTGTAAGTACTGATTTATCATTAAGAAGTGGATTTTTGCATGTATGCATCATTTTCTATACAAATTCCATGTCTAAGCAATATTTTCCTTGTCAAACTTCCTGTGTTTTTGTTTCTGTCATAGCTACTGAAGTGCTTTTCTAAGGTTGGCTTTCTTCGCCAATGCAAATCTCTGCACAGAAGTTTTTTTATGTTTTATAAGATAAAAATACATCCGGTTATAATCAGATGTATTTAGATCACTGACTCACTTTGGCTGTTGTTGATGAAGTGCATAAGTTTTATTTTTTAGTTATATAAATGCTATTGAAACTGACAAAATGTAACAATGATTTTTTCACTGGAGAATGTGAAAAGATGGATTGTTATTAATGTCATTTTCCTGACAAGAGAAAATTGGTGTAAAACACTAGTGATATGTTCATTAAATTTACCTTAGTAAAATAGAACAACTATTCCACTATGCAATCAATTTAATTTTTATGCATAAATCCTCTCGTAGATTGGTGTGAAAAGTGTATTCTACATCTTTGTTTTCTTTCAATGATAACTCAAATATTGATCTAAAGTTTTATTTGTGTTAATTATTCTTATATCTTTAGTTTAATGCAAGTTTAAAGTTATTCTTTTATCATGCGTGCTTCAACATTTTCATCTGTTAAAATTTTATAGTGACGTTTTTTGGAGAGTTGATGTTGACAACAAGCGAGTGGCTATGACAGTTGATATCCTGAGGAGAAATCTTACGTCTGCGGTCCACATGGGATGCCTTTCTGTGACATATACAAATGAAGAATTAAGGGTTTTGGATAATTTCAACACACAGGAAGGAGTTCCTGATTTTCCTGTTGCTGTCGGGGATTCTTCATGGAACATAAAAGATTCAGGACTGCATCTCGCACCATGTACAGAATCAGAACCTTGAGAAGGCATTACCGAGTTCAAAAGTGGATAAGTTCAAACACCACAAATTTTTGTGATGATGATGAGGTGCAAAGGTTCCAGCTAGAGGCTAATGTAGCTCATGGCAAAGTAAAGCAAGGACTATCAGTTTGTGGATGCAAATGTTCTGTTTGCTTCTAGAGATGTGTGATGGAGAAAGGGCATGGTGACCGTCATTCTTGCATGGGGAGTCATTTGTGTACAGAAAACTGCAGTTATTGTGCTCGAGAAGGAGACAACTTAAGCTTATGCGGGGATTTAGCAGGGCATGAAGGAAATCACAATTGCAAAAGGAAAAATCATACATGTGGCCAAAGCTGTTACTTATATGAGACATCTTCAAATTGTAATGAGAGATGTTCTCTGTGGCCAGGGCACCCTAGCTAGCACAAGTGCAATTCCCCTCAACATATGTGCAACAGAAAATGCTCTTTTCCAAGCTGCATTAATCCCTGTGCTGTGGCGATTGAATCAAACCATAAAGCACATCAGTTCAATGAGAAATATTGTCCAACCAAATGCATGATAAATGGGTGCAGTAGGACATGTGGAGTTAAAGATCATTTCCATGATCTAGATCAAAATGTAGAGCATTTGTGTGGAATTGAGCATGCCTGCACCCATGAATGCGAGATGTCGGGAATATGTGAAATCTTCACTGAGCTTGTCAAACAAACTTGGGTTTTTCAGGGCCAGAGGGGATCGTTTGAGTATGAACTTGTGTCGGAGCAAAATGGCCTGCGTAAATGCTGCTGCATTCCCATTCCTCCCTACGAAAGAAATCATCAAGGTCCTCATGTTGACACAAAAAAAGAAAATTCTGTGCACTATTGCGGCACCAAATGCCAATCTTGTGGTTAAGAAATTACTCTATTTGCAATTAGACTTGCAAATAATGAGGAAAAGGTCTAGAGAGGCCAATATTTAAAATCCCCTTCTAAAACATTTATGAATGAGTATAACCTGTTGCAGGAACCTAATCCACAAACTACAATAGAACAAAGATATGAAAGCTAGTGACCAAATCATTGTGACATTCATAAAAAAAAATTATGAATTTGATGAAGGAGACGACTACAACCATAAACTCTATTCTCTTGACAATACAATTCTACCATACGTCCTTGTTGTGCAGAGCATTTGAGCATGGAACATCATCATTAACAGAAATCCCGTGAGCTAAAAATAATTTGCTCCTCGGGCTTCCATTGCAATAGTAATCTTACAAACCTATAAAGTGGTCTGCCCTCATTCATAGATGTCGTTGTTGACACTATGAGAAATCACCCCTTACTCTAGTTTGCGTTGGTTTCTAGAGCAGGGACATTTCTAACAAGTTTGTTGTGATTTGTAACAAACGATTTTTTGATTGCTTGTGTTTTGTAACAAACACTTTATTGATTGATTGACAGTCTAAGTCATTCCTCTTATTTTGGCAACTGAGATTCTTAAAACTGCCAAGTGAAGATATGGGAAAGGAAAATCGACTAGCAATAATGAAATAGAAATAACTGTTAATTATGGGTAGCTTGGACAGCTGTTCGTCCTTACCCAGAAATAACAGCACTAGTTCTGGGTAGTTTTGGACAGCTGTTCGTCCTGACCTAGAATTAGAAAATGGTTGTTTTTTTTGTCAAACAAGTATTGTTAGGATAAAAACAATTGTTATTTAATAGTGGCTCTTTTTAGGTGACACCTCATAGCCAAAATTAGTTATTGGTTATTGAGTTGCCTTAATCTCAGCCGTTAGTTTGAATTAATCTTGGCTGTTGGTTTTCCAACAGAGTAGTATAAAAAGGGGTCATGGGTCATTTGGAAAACAAGAAGTCTTGAGAAGAACTTGCAGTGATAGCAAATAGTCTTGCAGTGTTAGCAAGAGGCGCAGTGATAGTGTTGATATAGCAGTGGAGGATATCAGCAGGAGATATTAGGAGTTTGTCGGAGTTCTGCCAGTAAGAGGCAAGAAATTCTTTTGTAATTCTTATATTGCTGAAGATTAATATATTTTCCATCTGTAGAACTGGTTTTCCCTTAGGGGTTTTTCCAGGGACGATTGTCCAAAAATATTGTGTCCTTGTGTTGCTTATTTCTTTCCGTATTTTTAGTGAAGTTGCAGTTGTGTTATTTTTTTGATATTCAGCTGTAAATTTATTTTCAGCAGTTAAATAATTTTTATGAGATAGGAGATTAATAATCAGTGACTGCAATAGAATTTCTACATGGTATTAGAGCATTGTTGAGGGTAGAAAAGGTTTACCCTAAGCAAAGGAAAGAAATTTGAGTTTGACCTCTTTCGAGTTATTGTTTTCCTTTATTTCTTTGAGATGGCCTCAGCAGGTTTGAGAGATCAGGACAGATTGGATGGTGCCTCAAATTTTGGTGTCTGGAAAGCCAGAATTTCTTTATTGCTGGAAGAGAATGGTATCAAGGAATATGTTACCAGTACTGTAGCTATACCTACAGATCCAGTACAACTTGCAGCATACAAGAAGGATGATGCCAAGGCGAGGAGGATAATCCTTGATGGTGTCAAGGACCATGTTGTTCCACATATCGCAGAGTTAGATATAGCGAAGAAGATGTGGGACGCCATTCTGAATCTGTACCAGAATGCTACCACTAACCGGAAGCTGATTCTCAGAGAAAAATTGAGGAATACCCGGATGAACAAAGGAGAAGATGTTAAAAGTTACCTCACCAGGCTTAGACTTGTCAAGGACGAGTTAGCAGCTATTGGAGATAAGCCAAATGAAGACGAGCTAGTAAGAATAACTCTAAATGGGTTTTCTAAGTAGTGGGATGTCTTTGTTCAAGTTATTAATGGACGAGACACCTTACCAAGTTGGGATCGACTTTGGAGTGATTTCACTCAGGAGGAGCTTAGACTAAGCCTTGTCAATGGAGCCAACAATAAGAGTCAGAAAAGTGAGGTAGAACAAGAAAATGTTGCCCTACCGAGAAAGGGGAAAACAAAGAAGGGATCTAGCAAAGGAGCAAATTCACAAATTGAAAAGAAGAAGAAGGACCTATCTAAGGTCAAGTGCTTTGGTTGTCACGAGTTTGGCCACTATGTCAGCAATTGCCCACAAAGGAAGAAAGATAAGAAGGGAAAGAACCAAGTGGCAGCTTCAGCAAATGCAGAGGAGCTCTCTAGCAGATTGGAGGATGAGTTTGCACTCATAGCCTGTATGATTAGCTCAACCTCACAGAGTGTTTGGTATATAGACAGTGGGGCGTCATTTCATATGACAGGAGTTCGAGAGTACTTCTCCAGCTACAAGGAGGAGAACACCAGAATCTAGATCTCTATGGGGAACTTGTCCAATCTCAACTCAGTTGGGAAAGGGACTGTTCAGCTTCAGAGGGAGAATGGAAAGGTAATTCCTCTTCATGATGTGTTGCATGTGCCAGGCTTAGGTATGAATTTGGTTTCTGTATCTGTCCTTCAGGATAAAGGGTATAATGTTCTCTTTAGAGGGATGCATGTTTTGATTAAGCATAAAGATTGGAAATCACCCGTATCTATTGGAGTTAGGAGTGGTCACCTTTATAGGTTGCAGTTTGATACTCCTAAGGCACTCATGAGTAGCAGTAACCCTAGAGATCTTGGAGAGCTATGGCATAGGAGGATGGGCCATATTCATCATGGAGCACTTAGATTGCTTCGTGAGACGGTGACAGGTGTTCCAGAGGTGAGCACAGAGCATGATGATGTATGTAAGGGATGTGTGTTGGGAAAGTTTGTGAAAGCATCTTTTCCAAGGAGTCACACCAGATCTACAGGTGTTCTTGATCTAGTACATTAAGATGTATGTGGACCAATGTCGACAAAGTCTCTCAGAGGATATGAGTATTATGTTACCTTTATTGATGATTTCTCTAGGAAGACCTGGATATACTTCTTGAAGACCAAGGATGAGGTTTTCAGTCGCTTCCAAGAGTTCAAGGCTCTTGTGGAGAACTCAACAGGAAGGAAGATAAAGGTTCTTCGGTCAAACAATGGAGGTGAGTACAAAGGAAATGACTTCCAGGATTTCTATACCAAAGAAGGAATCAAGAGAGAGTGGACTGTTCCTTACAATCCACAGCAGAATGGAGTTGCTGAGAGGAAGAACCGTTCTATTTCAGAGGCAGCAAGGGCTATGCTACATGACCAGGACATGCCCCGCTACTTATGGGCAGAAGCATGTAGTACAGCAGTCTACATTCAGAATAGGGTTCCACACAAGGTACTAGGGAAAATGACACTAGAGGAGGCTTTCACGGGGAAGAAGCCAGATGTTGGTCACTTCAAGATATTTGGGAGTTTGGCATATTGCCTTATTCTTGGAGACACACGTACCAAGTTAGATCAGACTGCAGAGAAGGGGTACTTTGTTGGATATAGTGAAACTTCAAAGGCATATAGGATGTTCATTCCAGGGACTAGAAGAATTATTGTCAGACGCGATGTCAAGTTCATGGTGGACAAGGCGTTTAGAAGATCTAGAGATTTGCCAGCAGATGATCGGAGTGAGCAGCCAACGAAAGCTCCAAGTCCAAGTCAAGGACAGCAAAGCTCAAGTACAGTTACTAGTACAAGCATAGACTCAGGTAGTGAAGATTCATAGAGTATGGAGCAACTGGTGCAGCAAGATATGCATCTAGATGATATAGAGGTTAATATTTCATCCTCTACAGTTGGTAGTAGGAACCATGAGGTTCAAGACATACAAAGGGATACACAAGAGTCTGTGGGAGCTCCTAGGAAGAGTACAAGACAGAGGAGACAACCAGCCAAGTTCAATGACTATGTGGCATTAGTCAGCCAGTTGGTAGATAGTGAACCTTCTAGCTATCAGGAAGCTGCAAAGCATCAGGTATGGCGAGATGCTATGGTTGAGGAATATAACAATAATGTAGAATGATGTATGGGAGGTAGTGCCTAGACCAACTGATAGAGCAGTAGTTGGATCGCGTTGGATCTTCAAGATAAAGCATGGTACAGATGGTAGCATCGAGAAATATAAGGCGAGGTTTGTGGCCAAGGGGTTCTCTCAGAAGGAGGGAATAGACTATGAGGAGACATTTTCTCCTATGGCCAGGTATACTTCTATACGAGCTGTAATCTCATTTGCAGCACAGATGGGATGGCAGATCCATCAAATGGATGTCAAGACGGCATTCCTTAATGGAGAATTGAAGGAGGAGGTATACATAGAACAACCAGAAGGCTTTGTAGCACACAACAAAGAGACCCACGTGTGTAGATTAAAGAAAGCCTTATACGGACTCAAGTAGGCTCCCAGAGCGTGGTATGAGCGCATTGATACATACTTGCAGGAAATGGGCTTTGTCAAGAGTGAGGCTGATGCGAACCTCTACTACTTGGTGGTTGGGGGTGAGGTTCTCATTCTTGTTCTATATGTGGATGACTTGTTTCTTACTGGTGCACTAGGGCTCATAGAGGATTGCAAGAGGGACCTTGCAGAAGAGTTTGAGATGAAGAATTTGGGACTTATGCACTACTTTCTAGGCATGGAGGTGTGGCAGACTGATGGAGAGATTTTCCTTGGTCAAGGGAAATATTACATTGAAATCTTGAAGAGATTCGAGATGGAAGATTGCAAAGCCATGTCTACACCCATGATCACTAATTGGAGGAAGGTAGATGCATCCAAGGAAAAGGATGTTGATCCCACCCTATATAGGCAGCTGATTGGTTCGCTCATGTATTTGGTCAACACCAGGCCAGATATAGCCTTTGCAGTAAACTCTCTTAGTTAGTTCATGGTAGAGCCAAAGAGAGTGCATTGGACGGCGGCTAAGCATGTGTTGCGTTATCTTCATGGTACAGTTGAGTACGGGATCAGATATGTTCGAGGTGAAGGTATCAAGTTGATAGGCTATACTGATGCAGATTGGGCAGGCAGTACAACGGACAAAAGGAGTACTTCAGGATGTTGTTTCAGCTTGGGATCAAGAGTTGTTTCTTGGTTCAGCAGGAAGCAAAAATCTGTGGCCTTGAGTTCATCAGAAGCAGAATACATAGCAGCCAGCATGGTGACGTGTGAAGCTATATGGCTTCAGAAGTTACTAGTAGCCTTGTTTGGTCAGAAGGTTGAGACTACGGTGATACACTGCGACAATCAGAGTTGCATCAAGTTGACTGAGAATCCAGTGTTTCACGATAGATCGAAACATATAGATATCAGGTATCACTTCATCAGGGATTGTGTATAGAGGGGGATTGTTCAGCTACAGTACATACCTATAGAGGAGCAGGTAGTAGACATTCTAACAAAGGCATTGGGGAAGGCAAAATTTATCTTCTTTAGAGATAAGATGGGTGTCGTGCAAAACAGCTTCCTCGCTAAGAGGGAGTGTTAATTATGGGTAGCTTGGACAGCTGTTCGTCCTTACCCAGAAATAACAGCACTAGTTATGGGTAGTTTTGGACAGCTGTTCGTCCTGACCTAGAATTAGAAAATGGTTGTTTTTTTGTCAAACAAGTATTGTTAGGATAAAAACAATTGTTATTTAATAGTGGCTCTTTTTAGGTGACACCTCATAGCCAAAATTAGTTATTGGTTATTGAGTTGTCTTAATCTCAGCCGTTGGTTTGAATTAATCTTGGTCATTGGTTTTCGAACAGAGTAGTATAAAAAGGGGTCATGGGTCATTTGGAAAACAAGAAGTCTTGAGAAGAACTTGCAGTGATAGCAAATAGTCTTGCAATGTTAGCAAGAGGCACAGTGATAGCATTGATATAGCAGTGGAGGATATCAGTAGGAGATATTAGGAGTTTGTCGGAGTTCTGCCAGTAAGAGGCAAGGAATTCTTTTGTAATTCTTATATTGCTGAAGATTAATATATTTTCCATCTATAGAACTAGTTTTCCCTTAGGGGTTTTTCTAGGGACGATTGTCCAAAAATATTGTGTCCTTGTGTTTCTTATTTCTTTCCGTATTTTTAGTGAAGTTGCAGTTGTGTTATTTTTTCGATATTCAGCTGTAAATTTATTTTCAGCAGTTAAATAATTTTTATGAGATAGGAGATTAATAATCAGTGACTGCAATAGAATTTCTACAATAACAAACCAAATTAGCATCTATATAAGCTTCTAGGAAGAGCCATTTGGGCAGGAATTGATGGGTTTAAAAAATATCAAGTGCAGCAAAAACAAGAGACTAGGCACCTAGATGATTTGTAGAGGAGAGAAGGCATTCGAAATGGAGAAACATGTATGCAGAATGTGGAAGCATACACAAGTTTCTTTTCGCATGGGACGTAGAGATTAAGCTCTGGACTGCAATAAATGGCATGCATAAATGAACCATTTATAAAATCACAGATACCTTAGAAAATAAGGGGAGAGGCTTTGGTCCAAAGGGAGGAATGAATCAGCCCAAGAATTTTGCATGTCAGAGCAAGGCGGAGAAAACTCCAGATGCAATTTCAGCAACCATAAAAAAAACCTAAATTTACTAAGGAAATCATACCTAAAATGTCTGTCGTCCTCTTTTAACAATTTTTGTTTGGAATGGGATAAAGCAAACATACATGAATCTCTCCTTGCGCTTCCTGCAAGCTTTTGCTCGGACATTGTGCAAAAGACTCCATTTTTGCCCCTTATTTTCCTATAGATGAACCACACAAATTTGCATGTGTGCATAAGGTCTTTGGCGTGAGCCATGCTAGGAAAATGCTACAGGTTCTTGAACAGTTTTTGGATGAATTTTCTCTATTATGTTTATTGCTTTGAGTAATAGGAAAATGAGTGCAATGATTGCAATCTTTGGTTTGGACTTTCGAATCATAGAAATTTTAGAAACCGTAAAAAACCCTAAATGCTTTAAAGAAAACTGTAAAGAAACCCTAAATTTGCTCAAGAAATCATACCTAAAATGTCTGTGATCCTCTTTAATCCTCTTTGAGATTGCCTAGAACAATGTATTCCTTCTCTCAGTCAGAACCTGCTCGTGCATAGTAGTTTTGCATGCCCAAAATGAAAACTTATGAGCCATATGTTTGCATGCTTTGTTTCTCACGCTCATACTCGGTTTTCCATAATCTAATCTCTGCAGGTCTTTTCTGGCTCGCCATCTGTTTGAAGCAATTGTTAGGACTTTGCTTTGATGGGCTCTACAGCCTCTGGAGGTGTGCGTTCTTTCTTGTTGAGAACTGCACAAAGCCCTGCAAACCCCTGCAAACCACCAATGTATCCAATATGCCAATACCAAAAAAATTGAGGATAAAAATTCACCTAAATAATTTGCATCTTTTTCGGGCAGAACCAAGGAAACATGAAAATCTTTGCAACAAAAATAAATATGATTGCTTGTTTTGGCTCAGATTAATAAGGGGTTAGTGAAAATAGCCTCCGCTATAGTTTCCTGCAGGTAGGAACTAATAATCCAAAGATTCCAAACTACACACCACAAAATTCTTTCCAATTTTTTAATATATTAATCCGCTTTTACATGTGCAAGAAGACTGTTAGCGCAATCATAAAACGCAGAATTTTCCTTGTTTTATGGAGCTTCTCTATCCATCCTTTATGGATGTTTATTGCATGCTTTATTCCGTGATTTGAAATCTCATGTTGCTTGTTTTATTGTAAGCTAACAAAGGTAGACAATTTTATTACCGTTTTTGCTTTGTTTTATGCTTTCATAGAGGCTTTTGTTTTTTCCTCTATTTTATGCCTTCACAGAGGCTCTGTATATTTTGTAACTCGATCATTTGTAAATCAATCAATTAATGAAAACAATTTTATTCTTATCCTGCTCTCAATTTTCTCTGTTGTTATACTGCAAGTTGTGTTCTTATTTTTCAGCTAGATCCTCTTGTTCAGGTTTAGATAAAATTTTACATGGTATCAGAGTGCATGGTTGCTAGAAAGAAGATGCATAGCAATCTTTTGCAGTTTTTGTAGATTAGAGCTATTTTAGAATATAATTTTTCATTGTCTTGGGGGTTGTTTGTTAATTTTGTTTATGTATTCATGAACTGAAATAAAGTTCCAAAAGGGAGTAATCTAAGTCTAGAATGGGAATTAAATATCATCCATCTGTCATAACTTTGAAAGAAGGAAATTATAAGTCCCGGCGTGATGGAATTCTAAAGCATTGTCAATGGATTCATCTATTGCCACATTTGTATGGCCTTATTTTTTAACCAAGTAATTGTTGGTAGAAATCTACATGGGAAAGTAGAAATGATCACGTCTTAGGATTAATTGGTTTATGTGTTGGGGACCACACATCATGGGCTCTATCACACATTGAGTGCCCTTGCACTCTTTAGGCCACTTTATGGGAAATGTATGGAGATCCCACTGAACCTCTATTTCCAAATGATCCAACTATAGACATGCTTCTCTCCCTTGATAATGATGATGACACTGAAGAGGAAATTGCTTATTGGAAGACTCTCGATTGTCTTCATTACATAGATACATCTCCTCCCGCTTCTCCTCTTTCTACACCCAGCATTGGCAGTTATTCAGTCACCTCCACCTACCAGTTTGACAGAGATTTTGGCTTCTCCAAATGCTACCTCGGATTCTCTTCAGTCTTGTCCTATTGATGAGAGAGATATCATCCTATTAGACATTTATCTTTTGTTTGTCGAATCTCTCCTTGACCAAGATGATAACATTGAGGACACATGCCATTTGTTCAATGTCAGCTCACATCGAGATGCATATTCTTTTGGTTTGGATTCTCTTGTTCTCTCTCACCCACTCCATGCTAATATCATGTCACATCCTGATTCACATCCAAAAAAATCTCACACTTCATTGGTCATTGTTCTTGAGTTTGAGTCTTGTATGGCAGAGTCGTAGTTTAGATTGGAGAAATATTAGTATTTTTTAGAACCATTCATCTTGATTCCCTCACACATTTCACTTGAGTGGGAATTCAATAGTTTGACATCACGAGGTTTCTATCTTCCAAAAGGAAGAGGCATCGTTTGTTGCAAAGGAACCTACTACAGCATTCGTCATGCTACATTCTGTATTGGCATTCTTTCTCTTCTTTGTGGAGGCACAAATGGGTCCTGTCTTTTCATTTTCACTTTCTATGAGATCTTCTTTGGTGAAGGACATTGTAGCATAGAAGTTGCCATGTAGAATTAGTGTTTATTTTGAGGGGGAGTTTTGTTCCCATTGGGTTTTCCCTCTTTCCTCTTTCCTTTCCTTTGGCTTTAGTCTCCTTAGTTAGACTTAAGGGGGGGGGTGTTAGAGCAATCATAAAACATAGATTTTTCCTTTCTTTATGGAGCTTCTCTATCCATCCTTTATGGATGTTTATGGCACGCTTTATTCCATGATTTAAAATCTGTTGTTGCTTGTTTTATTGTAAGCTAACAAAGGTATCTACAATTTTATTACTGTTTTTCCTCTCTTTTATGCTTTCACAAAGGCTTTTGTTTTTTCCTCTATTTTATGCCTTCACAGAGGCTCTATATATTTTTTAACTCATTCATTTGTAAATCAATCAATTAATGAAAACAATTTTGTTTTTATTCTTCTCTCAATTTTCTCTTCTGTTATACTGCAAATTGTGTTCTTATTCTTCAGCTAGATCGTCTTGTGTAGATTTAGATAAAAGTTTACAAAGACGAGCTCATTTTAGCAGCTCGTTTTGGGACGCAAAGATGAATGGGTTGAAGAAGCCTCAGGTTGTGGTGGTGCCATTCACAGCACTGGGTCATTTTATTCCTTTTCTCGACCTGACAAGGCTCCTCGCTTCTAATGGCCTTCTGGTAAGTTATGTGACAACGCCTGGAAATGTCTCCTTCCTGTAGGGATACCTTGTTCAAGCTATCAACGATGGTCTCGACATTCGCTTGATTACCCTTCCTACGCTCGACGTGGAAGGCTTACAAGGACGAGAGAGGAATGACCTTGTTCCGTTGGATTCGAGAGGTCTTATCTTCCAAATCACAGAAAACTTCAACATCCTTTCAGCACTTGGATGGAGGAGCAATTCCACCAACAAACAACAACTCCTCCCATGCGTATTGTCTACGATATATTTATGGATTGGGCTATCGACATGGCCCAAAAGTTTAATGTTGCAAGTGTTATGTTTAATACCTATGGCGCCTTCGCAATAAGTCTGATGCAGTCCATTTCTAGTTCGATAATGCAAAAAATGTTAGGGAAAGACGGGGAGGACAATCTTGTCGTGAACTTCAATCTACCTCGTCCCCTCAGATTGTCTAAACATGAGGTATGCCCAGATTTCGTCAATCCAGACCTTTCAAACTCCATTCAGCTTTTTGTTTATCAATGTTTTCAGAAGATTGGCAAAGGATCGGTAATACTAATCAATACGTTCCATGAGCTCGAGCCTTTCTATGTCTAGCACTTGAAAAATTTGACTGCTAGACCAGTTTGGGCCATAGGTCCTGTGCATTCAAAAAAATTATTTGGAGGAGCAGGTAACGTTAACACCCAAGGGAAAATGGTGTGCGCCAATGAACAAGAGCTGGTTTGCTGGCTGGATTTGAAAAGCCCTCGTTCCGTTGTGTACGTCTCGTTTGGAAGTCAGACTGCTTTATCAGAAGAGCAAACACATGCCTTGGCCAGAGGTCTTGAAGCCAGCAAACAACCATTTCCATGGGCTATCAAGATGTACCCAAAGAAGGAACCGCTTTCATCAGACTCAAAGATCGATCTCAATAACACATATTTGTCAGAGGGCTTTCTGGAGCGAACAAAAGAGAGATGACTAATCATACGTTGCTGGGTACCCCATCTTGTAATTATTTCCCATCTTTTGGTGGGTGCCTTCATAAGCCACTACAGATGGAACTCTACAATCGAAAGCATTTCTCTTGGTGATTCAATACTTTCATGGTCCATGTTTGGAGATCAACACTTGAATTCAAAGATTTTTGCAGAATTAGGCGAAGGAATACAGTTCTGCGAACACACAGACGGGATTCCAAACGAGGAAAGAGTAAATGAGGCTGTCACAATGGTTCTAATTGGAGACAAACAGGAAGAGATGAGAGAGCGCATAGAGAAATCGAAGGAGATGGCTACATATGCTATCAAAGAGCAAGGAACTTTAGCCGCAGATTTGATCGATTTTGTAGGTGACATGTATAAGTTAAATTCTAGACCGACAAAACACAAGAGAGAGGTGGAACCAAGTTTCATGAATCCAAGTACTGAATAAGGTTTTATCGCTTTTGCATATTGCTTCTGTACTGTAATCTCTTTTCAAAAATAAGGTTTTATCGCTTTTGCATATTGCTTATGTATTGTAATCTAGAGATTACATTAGTGGCGAATATTCGCCAATGGAAAAATTTTCACGTCGGTGATTTGGGAAATGACGAATATTTTGTACCGATTAGGGCTACCCATGTCGCCTGAACATTATCAATTTCTATCAAATTCATGACCCGATCGCCATATATTTTATGTAATTAAATGTTTCTATGTGAGGATTTCACCAATACAATATACGGTGGACACACGGTAAATTTAATTTTTTCACCTACACTCTCTGAGGTTGCCTTAATAGATGACCATAATTTGCCTATAGGCATATGAAGATTTGTTATCCAGGAGGACCCAATTCGCTCGACATTTTGCCAGCGCGTGTCTCTATTCACCCCAACTTTCACCAACTATATTGTATCTACCAATTATTTGGGTGATCCATAATCGCCTCCAATATTACATAAGTCATGTTATAGTTACGCGAGATTCACCAAATATTTGTATACCATATAAAATTCCCATGGAATTCACCATATAAGGATTGGTATAAATACATTCAAAGATCAGATCTTTCTCTACACAATCTGGTGGGTTCTAGGCTCTGAATTTAGATCAATAGCGAAGTTTCAGACAAGGAAAATCATTGTTGTTGACTGCATTGGCGACTGCTAGTGACCTAAAGGTGAGTGATCATATTTTTGAAGTGTTATAATATTATTTTGAATTTATCTATATCTATTTGCACTGTTGAGTTTATTCTTATTTAGTGGGGACCCATTAGTGTGAAGTGGTTAGCCGGGAGATTCAGACCTTAGACATCTAGATTGTAGGTCGTAGGGCCAATGAAACATATATTATACTTTATAGTCTATTATTGCTTCTTCAACAAATTGATATTTTTTGGGCAACCTTTATTTTGATATGTGTCTATTCAATCAAATTCCATTCTGAGCACTTTCTGGTGAACTACATTCTCTTCAGAAATTTGGGCCGAAATAAAATTCCACCCATTGATCTACAATCATTGAATGGTTTAAAATCATTGATGGATTTTAGGTACGTGTCACCCTTTATGTGTCAAAGAAGTCGTGCTTATTGATACATCTTGCAGAGTCCAGACTCAATGTGATGTACTGATGTGATGTGATGTGCCTTGTCTATTAATGGCAATGAATTCATGAAATCGCCAATAACATATATATTTTTCCATAAATAACAAAATATTAGCCAAACAAATTAAATAATTTTCAAGTGGTGGATAAAAATCGCTAATACACTTAAATAATTTTTCCTTCAGAGTAAAAATTTTTGCCCATACAATTATATATTTGTTCCTTTAAACGAAAAATATTCACCTCCTACAATATATATTTTCTCCATAGAACAAGGTATTATATGCCTGAATTTTATGCAATTTTCGTACCCTAGAAAAAAATCGCTAATACAAAATAATTTTTTTTCCTATTTTGAAAAAAAATTTCGACACCAATATGAAAATTTGCCCCATAAAATATTGTCTGATTCACCAGGATTTTACACTTTTGCCCGGGGGGGTGGATTCTTAAAGTTATCCCTATTGTAATCTATTTTCAAAAATTTCCATTTGTAGTTACTTAGGTTTTCATAATCTATATTAAATATTTTAATTAATTTTAGATTAGATTTTGTAGAGGTTTTTTATCAATATTTTGGATCACATTCTTTGATACATCATCATGATGATAATAGATAGCTCAAGAAAATAAAAAATTACAAAGTATGATAAAGAATAGTGATGAAGAAAATCTCTAAACAATCTACTCTGAAACAATTGCAATATAATTTCTATTTTTCCTACGTTAAGAAATATTTTTATTTATGATATTTTGTGTAGATATATGTGTTATATAATTTTACTATTTAATTTAGTTTTTTATTAATGTATTATAAAAAATTATATTTTTGAAATTTTAGATTGAGTTGTATTTGTATTTTTTTTTTCTAAAACTTATCTAACATGATTTAATCTTTAATTTTATTTTGTTTAAATATTTCCTTAAGACAATAATATTAGAATATGATTATCACTTATCATGATGAGCATCAAATATTTTACCTTACATAGATAGAGTTAATTACTTAATGACATCATTTTAGTTTTATTTTTGTAATGATAAAGGATCGATTGAATTGAGAGAATCAATTATCACTCACACAAACCGCACTAGTTAGTAACATTTCAAATTTAATTGACATTGAATGCAAGAATTGACATATTATCGACTTTGTTATTAAAATCTCACAATAATAACTTTACCTATTAGACTTAGTTTGTACTAGATAAGTGAACAATATTAACCCTTAGTGGTGGAGGTTGATCATAGTTTAGGGGTTATGAACCATAAGTGTTCTAAATTCCATGCTTTTAATTATGTTAGCAGGGAGAAGGCTCTGAATCCTACAAAATAGCAAAAACAAAGAGCAACAACAAAAAATCTGGCGTCATACAGCCAGCCAGCCAACAAAAGAAACACTACCAGCTACTCGTAGATATAGTTAAAAAATGTCATGTCTTTGTAACTAAACATACTATTCTTAGCTAACCACCATCTACCTAGCATATTGCAAGTAATCTGACAATATAAAGAACTAAAGTTATCTTAATAGAATAACTAACAGTAACAAGAGTTTGATTCATATAGCACGCAAGCCTTTTCCTATCAAAATACTTACTATATCCACTACTAACAATAGCAAAGCTCATCACAAAATATAAACAAAAACAAAAATTCTTAGTCATTACTGATCAAATTCTAGTTGCGCTCTAGCCTGTTGACTTGGTCGATCCATGTCTCCATCGGGGTGGTCTCTTTCTCCTTGTTGTCGTCACCCAATTTCCCTTCCTTCGATAGCTTCCTTACCTACTTTTTCATCCGACTCTTCCTAGAAACAAACCCCATGGCTGCCTTTCTTATAATACCATTAGTGATGGCACACATCAAGCAGAAGGAGTCTCCCATTTGGTAAAAATGCTACCTGTAATCTTCAATTTTCACTTCCAGGTTCAAGACCCTCTCTTGAAGCTCCATTATCTGACTTTGCAGGCTCTTATTGTTGGCCTTATCCGAAGGTAGATCCTGAGAATAGGGCACCATGTCAATATCATCATGGAAGTTAAAAGACAAGGAGGCCCAGTCAGAATCCTCCGTGTCTTCCAAAGAATTACTCCCTGCTCCATCTCCTCCTTAAATAATGGTCCTCTTGTTTTTATTCTTCATTCTAAAACTCCTCATCCTTCATGTCCTCATTGAGGATTCATTAGCATCCTCAGGATTAAAATCTTCCTCTAAATCAAAGGCAATCACTTTAGGTTCAATTTGAACCTTCTTATCTTTAGCCAAGAGTCAAGCAGAACTTCTTTCTCTATAACTGTTCTCCTTCTTCTCCCTTTCATTCATCTTTTTCTCATCTTTCTTCAAGTTCTATAGGTCAAGGTCAATGGTAATGCTTTTTGTAGCAAAGTCTTTGTCAATCTTCCTGGCTTTGATAGGGCTATTTTTGGGGGTTTCCTATTTCCTTGCATGAGGGTTAATTTTAAGCAAGGCAACCTCGAGGGATTCACTTTCCTATTCAGGTTGAGGTTTCTTTCCCTTAGATTTGGCCAGAGGAGTGCTATCGGGCGAGCATAGGGGATTTGTTTCAATTAATTAAATTTTGACAGAAGACCCACAAATTTCATCTTTAGACTTAGTATTATTAGGCAAGGAGAGTAAATAGCTATGATTTGGGGAGTGGTCAAAGGCATACTTGTACATGACATGATTAAACCTTCATGAAGTAGAGGATTTTCTCCATTGGCAATGCTAGACTCCAGGGAAGTAAAAAGGAAATAGGATAAATTAATCCTATCTCCATGCCTAATATGGTTAATTATGATTTTACATTTCATGTTATGGAAAGATCTCCATGCTCATTTTGGAGTCTAAATTTTAAGAAGTGGCACATTATGCTCCAAAGAAATTGTATGAAAATTTAAAAAGATGGCCATATTTGTTAGTTGTCCATGTTTGAGATTCAAATTGTTGGAAGCCTTTCCTATTAATTAAAGTAAATTATTTTGTTGTAGTTTAGGATATTTTTGTTGTTACATTTGAGTCAAAGAAAGATAGGAAGGTTGCTTTTGAGGAGGATGTTTTGTGTTTGGGAAAGTCTCAATTGTTATATTAAATTAAGTATCTAGCTTCAATCTTGATTTTGTAAAGTTATTGGTGATTATAGTTAGCATCTAATTATCAAATGTATCTTAAGAATTTTATAAATTTATTAGCCAGACACTTTGGTGTTGACAAAATAGTAGCATTGGTGAGTGAATGTTACTTTTCGCCTCAAATTCATAAGGATGTTAAAGGAGATTTGTGCAGAGTTGTAGAGTTTATCAAGTTGCAAAAGGTAATAGCCAGAATATGGGATTGTATAAGCCTTTGATAGTACCAGAGAGACCTTGGGAAGACATAAGCATGGATTTCATACTGGGATTGCCTAAGACATAGAGAGGAAATGATTCTATATTTATGGTGGTGGATAGATTCTTGAAGATGACTCATTTCATACCTTGTAAGAAAATATCAAATGCAATACATGTAACTAACTTATTCTTCAAGGAGGTAGTGAGATTGCATGGATTACCTAAGAGCATAATTTTAAATAGAGACATTAAGCTTGTTGGTTATTTTTGGAGAACACTTTGGAAGAAGATGAAGATAGATTTGATATTCAGTTCTACTTTTCACCTATAGACTGATGGACAGCCAAAATTAGTAAACATAAGCTTCGCAAATTTGTTGAGGTTTTTAGTTGGAGAGAAACCCGAAAGTTGGGATTTGATTCTTGCACAAGCTAAAGATTTATCTATTCAGCCTAATCAGTCTTCTTCTAAATGCAAATTTGAGGTTGCCTCGAATGTTTACTAGTATTTCTCTAATTTCTCTATTGACTTTGATGATGTCCCCACTAAAATGAAGCATTCTTCCATATTGGGAATCACAATTGATCTAAGAAGGATACTTCTACCCCCAATTGGCCTCATGGGTAAGAAATAAATAAAGAAGATTTTGATTGTGTGCCCTCAAAGGAGTTCGTTCTGGATTCACTAACCCCTAGTTTTTCTAAAATTGGTAAATATTAAGTGAAGGAATCTTCTAAATCTCTAAAGTACAAAAAAGAGAATGAAAAGAAGAAAAAAGTTCCTAATTTGTCTCATTTTGTAATTGGGGATAAAAGGAAGACTAGTTTCCCCCATGACAAAATGACTAGAGAGAATGTAAATGTGAATGTAAAAAGAAAATGGATGAGGAGGTAAGGGACAAGGTCAACATCCTTGTTTCTAGGATGGACCCATAGTGTATGGAAATTCACATTGATATCCCAATTGAACCTAAGAAAGGTACCTCCGTGGGAATGGATAAGGGGTCCTCTACCACCAGAATAGGGGACATGTTGGTAGTGGCCAAGGATATGATGGAGGGACAAAACAACCTTTTTAAATGGATGGTGTCTAAAATAAACTTGCTTAAGGATAGAGTTAATACCCTTAATGACAAAGTGGAATTGGGGCAGAATAATTTGAATAAGACCCCTTCTTTGGACAATGTAGATAAAATGCTTTCCCTTGTTTAAAATGTGGCCAAGGATGTAAAAAATATGAAAATAGATCACGAGGAAAAGATCGGGTCTCTAGAAGAGATCATTGATAAGATCCATGATAAAATTAGGGTTGTTATGGCTGTGAGTAGAACTGCTATGCACAATAGCTCCGATAGTCTGAGACAACTAAACGATAAGGTGTAGTCCCTCAAAGGCTTGTCAAAGAGTAAATCTAACTCCCCTCCTGCTTTTGTGGAGAATGAAGGAAAGAATGTTGCTAGAGATTAACATGGCATGAGCACAAGTTCTATTCTTAGCCCCTTTACTAGAATATATAGCCATGATAAGGGTAAGAGTGATCAAACCAATATTTTGAATGATGTTCTAAATGTTAATGAAGGTGTAATTCGAAAGAATGTAGAAGCTACAAAAATGTTAAAAAATATTCAATAGGTTTTTGGGTCTATCGAGCCTTTGGTTTCCCTTTTGTTTTGCTATTAGCCAATTGTTGGTTTGTGTCTAGTTCTATCCTATTGTTGGTTGTTCTTTTTTTTTAAAGGGTTTCGGGGTCCCTTCAAAACCAAATTTACTCTAATAAAAAACAACGCAAACTTCTTAAATAAAAATATAGACACATAAAACCACTGAAAGCTACAAAAATGGAACAAAGACATAATGGCGTGCCTATGACAGCAAGGAGATCCTAAAAAGGCTATACATGGGTGGAGGGAACCATAACAATAGTGTAAGTATAATACATGTAATTGCCTTTAGATGTTATTTATATAAATAAAAATTGTATATATCATCTAATTCATTTCATGTTTTGAATTTCAAAATTTTATAATGAAATTAAACATAAAAATAATATATATTCTAATCAATTCCATAATCTATCCTATAAAATTTTTTATTTCACATATAATTTACTATCCATATAACCATAACATATTAAATTGGACATCTTAAAATACACATGCTAATCTTAATCTTCTAAAAATCTATGCTTAAAATTATATAAAAAACAATTTTCAAGTAAAGTGTTTTAAATAATGAGGCCCGCATAGTCCATTCCAACATCTACAGAAGCCGACACCAGAGTCTTGCCCTCTCCCTTAAACAAACAACGAAAAAATTACAAGCTTGAAGGAATTTTTATTTCACATGCATCAGCAGTTCGAAACGTGTGGCAATTATTACGCTTATCCTTCATTTCCTCGAGCATCACGACTTGTGAGTCAGGAGCTGTCGTCGGTCTATTTTCAGTGAAATTAGTGCTCTCATCACTGACATCAACTTCGTCATGCATGACGAAAGGAGAACAAAGCGAAAATTGAATTCAGTCCTGCAGAGTTAGGGGTAGGAACTCAGTTCTGCCAACACAGAGATAGGATGCCAAATGAGGAAAAGGTAAAGGAGGCTGTCGCAATGTAGACAAAATTGAAAGAGCGCGGCAGAAAAAATGAACGATATGGCTACAAATGCTATCAAACAGAAGGGATCTTCAGCAACAGATGTGAGAGCTTTTACGACATGTACAAGTTGGATTCCAGATTGGCAGAAGCGAACTCATGAGTCCAAGTACTGAATCAGGCTTTAAAGGGCACACAAAATGAAATATGACATGAAATCTTAGTGAATCTAACAAGTAAAAACTATGTGGTAAATTATTTTTAAGAGAAAGAAAAGGAATCATTTATACAACGAGAAATGTACGAATCTAAAGATTTTGAACCTATGTATTTTTCTACAGTATGAAAAAAACAATTAGGAATTCTTTAAAAGCTCGAGTGCAAATTAAAAATAAAGTAATACGTTTGACAACCATGAAGTGCGTTTTCTACAAGAAAGTTAACTGAATCCAAGACGTTACTTCTACACAATAAATCAGACATTTACATCATATCCTTTCTCAATCCTATCTTCACCTTTTAAATTCATGAGCTTATGCATCTCAATAGCAAAAGCTTGTAAATTTAAGGTCGAAGATCCTCCTTCTCCGACAGATCGTTTAGCCATTCTCTGAAATTTCAAAGCACGATTCCTCATCTCTGTACCTTCGTCACTACAGAGGACAATTCTTACAGATTCCTCCACCTTGTCTTCACAAGGAATCGCATCCAGGTTTTGGCAAAATTGGACACCAATGCCCAGTTCCTCAGACACCAGCTTAGAGTTAAAATGTTGTTCTGCGAACATCGGCCATGTGACCATTGGGACGCCCATCAAAATGCTTTCAAGAGTCGAATTCCACCCGCAGTGGCTCATGAACGCACCCACAGATGGGTGGGACAAAATGACAAGCTGTGGTGCCCATCCCCATATGACCAACCCATTATCTCTCTCCATAAACCCTTCTGGAAGGTACGAAGTACACAATTCTTCTTGGTTTGATTCTGCAGATACAGTTTCCGGGGAAACTTTGATGGACCAAATAAAAGGCTGATGGCTGGCTGCAAGACCCCTCGCCAGTACCTGAGTCTGCTCTTGTGAAAGAAAAGCCTGGCTTCCAAATGAAACATAGATAACCGAACACGGGCTCTTAGAATCTAGCCATTGCACCAACTTATGCTCGCTAATGTCCACTGTTTTCCCCCTCGTATTAGCAATACAACCCAAAGGAACAACGGGACCAACAGACCAAAGGGGTTTACCGTTTAGTATGTTTTTCAAGTGCTGAAGATAACGAGGCTCGAGCTCGTCGAACGTGTTGACGAGCATTCCCCAGCATTTACTAATTGACTGCATCGTCCCCATTAAAAACCTTACACTTGGGTCAGCTAGATCTAGTTGGAGAAATCTCTCAGGCATCTGTTCCTTGGTAAGTTTCACTGCAGATGATAAAATACCATCGACTATAACAATATCACCCTCCTTCCGCAGCTTGTTTCTAGTTGTGGAGCCAAGGATGGCGTGAAATACAGAGGTCCCAAAAGCCCCACAAGGGGCAAAAATGACCCTAATAGTTCCAAATCTCTCCGCAGAGTGCACAGTCCAGTCGATGAACAGGTCGCTAAATATACAAACCGGTCGACGACTGCCCTGCTCTTCGACACACCGTTCGAAAGGGTCTCGAAGGCTCTCGACGAAGGAAATAACGACGGACACAGATTTCCGTGGTATAAGATCCATACTTAAGCCGACCAGCTGAATATGCTGGCTGGATTCGTCCATGAGACCTCGTAGACGCTGTGCTATGGTACGAGTGGTGATATAGCTGACGGCGAGAGAGTGTGAAGCGAGCAATCTGGCTAAGTCAAGAGATGGGATGCAATGCCCCATTGCAGGAAAGGTAACCATTGCGACGTGGGGTTTCTGCTGGGTATTCATGGCTGTGGTGAGCTTCCTTCTTTGTGTTGGGTATTATACATAGCAGTGCTTTTTTAACGTTGATGAGCAAGGTGCACAATCCCACCCTTACCTGTCATACTCCATTACAAAGTTTAGTAAACCCAAGGCAATACACAAGTGTTTGGTCAAGGAGACGTGCAAGAAGAAAACACAGTAAAAAATCCAGAAATGTGATAAGAATTGCAAAGGTAGTCAATTCGAACTGGGGCACTTTAACCGCTAAAATCCAAATGAGGTTTTATATCACGGAGACGACAGAACATGCGTTTCTTTATCAAAGTTTCGAACTTCTTGTTTCATAGGAAAAGCGTACTGAAAACAGGTTCATTTAAAATACATAACAAAATAGTATAGGGAAGGGTCAAGTAAAGTGTTTTTTTTTGGGTCTACAATGTTTAATATTATTTGTTCTAGCTTGTTTTCTAAAAATGATAGTAAGTTGTCAATTTGTCCTTGGTCTATTGGTGAAGTTGAATGGTCCCAAATGAGCCCATCAGAAATCAAGTCTTGGTGAGAGCAAGGCTCCAATATCATATGGGATGAGGTCAGGATCGTGTCATGGGTGAATTTGGTGGAATGGATACCCCTTAGTCCTTGGCTCTTAGCCAAAGGGGTTTGAGCCTATAGGCTTGTGCTCTCATATTAGGTGGCAAAAACTACTTTGTGAAGGTCCTCGTTGGGTTGGTGTGCTTGTGGATTTCATGCCATTGCTAGACTATCATGCTTGCAGGTTTGGACCTCCATAAAAAAAATGATAGCAAGTTAGCAACTTTCTTATAAGTAGTCAGCTATAAACATAAAAAATATAAAAAATATTAAACAATATGGAAAGCACAATTAAAAATATATTATTTAAAATTAAAGAAAAAATTAACAAAATTTTAGCATTTAGAGTTGTATATACGGTTTATAAAATACAACATGTTGATTCATACAGTCTAATAAAGTTTTAAGTCGAAGTATAAGATCTAAAATTGAAGGTAATATAGACCATCAAGAAAGACAAGCTTTGACTCATCAAAAGCAAATTTTATATTCTCCTCAAGGAGAATGACGAGGTGGGCCCCACTCTTAATCCACTTCATCTTGGTTGATTTTGCATTTGTTGACAAGACAAAAAGATACATAACAAGATGACAAAAATATATCTCAATGTCGTCATCCTCATATGCATGTGTAGTGAAGTTATTACATCGAAGTATAAGTTGTTTTTGTTTCCATTAAATTTAATGTAATGCTTTTAATTATACTTTTGAATATGTGTGTTGCTAATATTAAATATTACATTCAATATCTTCTAACAACAAAAACTTAAAATTATTAGTATATGAAATATATTTAAAAATTGGAAAGGGGATAATCCATCTTTATAAAATATATAAGATAATAAATTTCTTTTACATAAAAGAATTAGGTTTAAACAAGTATTAAAATAAATATTTAACTGAAATAAGAATCTAGGTATGCTTAGCTCTATTAGAGATGGATTTTATGTTGTAGTATATATTCTATTATCTATCGATTAAATCTACTATCATATCTCCAACAATAAGACTCCAACAAATTAGCAATAAATTTTACTTTGCTAAAGAGTTAAAACTATGCAGGTGACCCTAAACCTCTCTATACAACTTTGATCCTACAATGATGACCTTGACTTGTTTCTTTTTACTGTTTCCAAACTAGTTAACCCATGTGTACTTAAAGTAGGTGGTTTTTAAAAGCATTCTTTTGCCATATTACTTGACCCTCTCTTCAACCAAATAGCACGCCTTAAATCATGATAACTCACAACCACATTACAGAAATCAACAAGCTGATACAATTCTTTATCCTTAGCATTACCCTATAGAAACCTTCTTATATCAATACCATTCTCAAGCTAAAATTTATAGCAATTAGAATTAACATGATCCACAATCATAGCACTACATCAATTTAAACCAATCTTCTTAAGATCTTTCACATACCCATCGCCAACCCTTTTGCAATGATCTCTATAAATCCATCTACTTATGTCAAAATTAACATCAATTTTCCCTAGAATAACATCTGCAATCTCATGGCAACTTTCAATAAAAACAACAATTTCAAAAATTTTGCACAGTTTAACGAAAAGGTTAAGAACCCCAGGTCTAATTGAAACATATAAAGTCACTGTTTTGCCATCTCAACAACATAACTAATGAAATTGTAATGCTGAAGGGGACTTTGGCTAGTTGAAACTAAAAATTGGAACAATTTTGGAAAACAATCATTTTCTTAATTTTGGATAAACTTTCCCCAGAAAGCATGCACTCACATTCAAGTTGTCTTTGTCTTAGACTGAAAGCATACTCTTCATTTATAGTGGTGATAAAAAGAATGGGTTCTAATGGCTTCTCTCACATCTCCACATGTTACAACTACTTTTCATAAATCCATGACTTTCCATAGTTCTTGGTCTGTTAAACCACAATTGAATGCTTTGAAAGAAACAACATTTTCTAGCTAGAATGTATATCCAGCTGGATCATCATCAACAATGATAACATTCTTTCGGTCCCTCCCAAGCCTAGCAAGGTCTTTTACCATCACAAATTTCTGAACACATTTTCTTTTTCTTCTTTTTCATCATCATCTTCTTTATTTTGAACTTCAATTATGGTGCATTAGTCTTTATATAGGCAATATTCAATGGTGATATTGTTGTCTGTCTCAAGTTTGTTCAGTATAGCAGTTACATAGGTACTTTGGGTTGAAGTAAAACCAATGTTTTCATAGTTGTACTCACTCAATCTCTGCAATAGAAGATCAACCCCTAGCCTTTTTTGTACTTGGCAAGTAAGAGTGTCATCACCTTCTCCCATGCCAAGAACTGTCATAAGAAAATGATATTGTGGGATAGGAGTAAAACTTGCATGCACAACTGTGTTATCCAGACCTAAAACTACTATCTTTTCCTCCTCCTCTCTGAGAGGTAGAGAATATGTGTTAAGAGATCGTGTGTTTTGAAGTGGGAATTCATTTCATACTTTTTTTGATGACCTAAAACTACAATCTTTTCCTCCTCCTCTTTGAGAGTTAGAGAATATGTGTTAAGAGATCATGTGTTTTGAAGTGGGAATTCATTTCATACTTTTTTTGATATTGAATTGATCTTTTTATAATCTAGGGTTTGATCATCATAGCTAATCGGTTTGACTTATATATAATTTAATGAAATTTTTATTGGATTTCTATTGAATAATAAGTATAATTATATATATTTAATATTATTTTATAAACTTCGATCCTACAATGATGGTCTTGATTTGTGTCTTTTTACTCTTTAGAAACTTTTTTATCTTTTGTCAAGAGGTTGAGATGTAAGTGAATGCTAGCAAAACCAAAGTGATGATCTTCTTCTTAAAAAGAAATACAAAGACTCAATATAACTTTCTTTTTTAGGGTAATTTGTTAGAAGTGGTGAACGAGTACAAGCACCTAGGGATCAATTTTCACAACATACTTAATTAGGAAACTTGTAGAGAAAAAAGAATTCAAGGAGGATGGAGAGCACCAAATTCCTTACAAAATAGATGTACGGAAGGTAGAATTATGAGATTGGAAAATCAAGAGAATGCTTTATGGTTTGTTGATAATTTCGGTGGTCCTCTACGGATGTGAAACTTGGGTCAGCAAGATGTCAGATCATAAATGGAGGCAAGTTGAAATAATTCAAAAATAGATAATGACAAGTAGTTTCAAGGTTAAAACCACTTATCCCAAATAAGATTTTATTGGTTGAAATTAACACTTTTCATTTGGAAGCATCAACAATGGTCCATTTGATAAGTTACCTAAAGAAGACTAAAAATATGGGAAAACATCATGGGCCTAAGATGATTCTAGAGGAAAGGCTAATAAAAGGAAGAAAAAATGGATGAAATAAAAAAAAATGGATGAAGAAATGGAACTTTTATGTCAAGAAGTTTCCAAATACCAATGAGGAAATAAAAATAATTATGAGGGAAAAATTTAGAAGTAGCTTATGGTCAAAACAAAATGGGTGTTAAGAAGTCTATTATATCAAAGGGTTTAATCTAATAGGAGATAATGAGGAAAAATCCTACATAGGAGCAAATATTAAATGGAAACTGAAATTATTGATTGCTCGATTGAGAACTAGCTCTCATCACTTGAGGTGTGAAATAGGTAGATAATACCTAAGGAAGAATGGGAAAAGAGAATATGCCTATTTTACAAAAGAGAAGTGGTAGAGATAGAGCGGTACTTTGTCATGGAGTGCCTAACAAACAGTGAGATTCACAATAAATATGAGGACATCCTAAAAACAAACAATTTAAAACAATTTGTTTGAGGAAACAAAGCTAGACAAAACAACAAACCTACTGATCAAAATTCATTTTTGAAGGGAAGATCTATGGAGCAACTTACATTTTGATTTAAAGATTTGGTACCCTATATTTTGGGGGTGTGTGCTATTCTTGGGTAGCATGGATTGATTTGGCCTTGTGGACATTATTAAAATATCTCATTAATTCATTCAATCAATAAAATCCAATTTATTTTCTATAAACAAGGCAAATTTACATCAGTGTTGTAATAATGGAGATGATATAACACACATTCCTTTATCAATATTTTCAACTTAGTTGTTTGTATGGAAAAGAGTACTGAAAAATATTGTTTATTAACAAGGAAGGTCAAGTAAAGTAGTTTTAGGGTTAATAATGTTTAGTTTAAGACATAACAAAATATAGAAGGTCAATTAAAGTAGTTTTAGGGTCCATAATGTTTAGTTTAAGATATAACGAAACATGAAAGGTCAGTTAACGTGTTTTTAGGGTTTACAATGTTTAGCATTATGTACATCAAGTTTTTAAATATGTTAGTAACTTTTATACAATCAAAACATATAATTAATTTTAAAAATAATTATTAAATGATATGCATAGTAAATTTGAAATACAATAGAGTATAATAATTATATATATATATATATATATATATTAATCTATTTTGATTAATAAAAGTGGGATAGGTCTGTACCAATACATAACCACAAAATGACACCAAGAGCACATGAGGGATGCACAACCAACAAAAAAACCCTCCACCAAAACAAAACAAAAACCCAGCAGGGTGAACAAAGAACCAATAGCTAAACTAAAAAAACAACAAACGAAAAAGAATGAGGACCACCAAAATATAAAACTACCTAGCACAGAAAAAAAAGTGATGGTCTACTGTGTGTGGGTACCCTTTCCTTGCCAATTATGACACAAACTAAGAACTTATTAGAAAAAAGAAATTTTTTCACTTGATCTAGCCCTGGAACTAGAGGATACCAGCATAGAATCAGAGGTGTCCTTGACCATTGAAGTGATGGGATCAGAGCTCGTGGCATGGGAATCCATGCATCTTCTCTTTTTCGCCTTTCTCCTTTCCATCTTGGTGTAGGAGCACCTAGCACAAGAACACCATTTTGAGTCCAATATGGTATAGACATAAGATCTTTAGTGTTTTTATGCTTTTGTCACAAAGAAGGTCATAGAAGACCATTCTTGATGTGATCAGGTTCCTTGTGACAATTATGTAGTGTTTTGAGTTCTATAAGAGTTATATTGACCAAAAATTGTCTAAATTGTCAATATAGTACAAATGTGTACCAAGATGATAAATGAAGTGTTTATAATAATGTGAGGTCATTTGGGTCTTAGTTTAGGACCTTGATTAGTTTTGGTAAAAATTGTCATAATTGACAAAAAATGTCAACGCAACATTAGTTATTTGATACATTTTGATTAGGTGAGATTTAAAATATAATTATTTAACCATTTTAAGGGGCTTGGAAGTAATTCAAATATAACTACCCTCAGCCAAGATGGGGGTTTGACAGTGTATGAGACATCGAACAAGAAAAACCAATAAAAATCTTAGAGTTTTCTGCATTTTCTCAGTCTTATCAGATGTTAGTTTGTTCATTAACATTTTTTATTGTGAAATATCATTCATTTTATTTGGAAACATGTTGAAAATGTTAGGGGGATGAATTTTCTACATTTTGGTCTTGGTTTCTTTTAATTTCATTGTGTTTTGGCAAAGTTATATTAATTCTTGTGAAAACTGTCAAAACCCTCATTAGGGTTCCCAGTGAGAGAAGAAAAATGTATTTTGAGCCATTTAAACATTAAAAATAACACACAAATGGCTGGAGAGGCTCCTGTAATTATTTATTTATATTCTCCATTCTTGTAGGGTTCCATGATGAAGTTCACACGTGCAAAAATATGTTGAAAAGACTTATTTTTGGTGTCTGGTTCTACTAGGATAATGAATGTAAACTTAGGCCTTGAACGGGTTAGGGAAGGAAAAGAGAGGTGTGTTGGGTTATCACAAACATTCTCCAAAGGTTGGTGGCCATTGCACAAACCAGAATAACAAGACCTTAAGATTGTCCTTCGCAATGACTATGACTGTTATAATATAACCGGTGAGACAAGATTATCTATTTTGCAAAATTAAGTAATGGGTGGTTCAGTGATTGATCTTTGGCAAGGGAGTAGGAAGACTCTAAAAACCTTTGAAAGCATTTGAAGGCATTAAGAAGAGAGGGGAAGCCCTCTGCATATGATTGCCCTCACTGTCTTCATGATCGCAATTCAAAAATCGGTCTACTATTGTTGCAGCAATGGTTTGTATATGTTTTAGTTTGTAGTTGAACAAAGTTAGGTATGTGTCTACCTTGGTAAAGGTCTCAAAATCAATCCTAACAGGTTCATGGATTTGGGAGCTTTGATTTTGGTCATTAGTCAACCTTGAGGGTAGTCCTAATTGCCAAGTTTGAATCGAGTATAAGATGGTTGTGGGAATCAAAGTCGGTTAGGAATCATTGTTGGATTGTCATTATGGTTTCTATTTGTTCCAAATGTGTCTCAATGGGGAGTGGAAGTTATGGAGCCATGAAGTGTTTTATGTGTCCTTTAAGCCTTGTGAGTGTCTAGTAGGCTTGAGAAGTCTCTTGAGAGTTTTGTGAAGAGTGCAGATGGTGAGGGGGTTAGGAATCAACCTTTGATTGGATCTATGTTTTGTTAGGGTCTCAGATGTTAGTAAACATGTCCTTGAGTGGGAAATCCCTCTAGACTATTTGAATAGGTGAGTTGGGAGAAAGAACTCCCTTGTGAAATTTTTTGTCAAATCAAAGAGGATTGTGGAATGTGTGTTGAGTATGTGGTTTGGTTCTGCATCAAAGTGGTATCAGAGCATACATCTGATCTGAGAGGGTTGTGTTGGTTGTGTGGTGAGGAAGTTGAAGAGACACGATGCCTAAAAAAGTTAATGTCCTTGCTAGGGAGTTGCAAGAGAAACAAGCGAGAGATGAAAGAGAGATGAGAGAGTTGAGGGAGAGGCTCACTACTATAGAGACCAATTAGAGAAGGGGAATGGCTCAAAGAGATGAGAGTGACACTAAGGAAGAAGGAGAAGAGGAGAATGGAGAAGAAGGGGAATTAGGTCTTGAAGACCAAAGGATGGATAAGTTACTAAGGGTGGTCCAGGCAGACAAGCCTAAGGAAAAGATTGATACACCTATGTATGGAGGTGATTTGAATGAGGTGGAACTTTTGGTTTGGATTGCAGCATTTGATAGAAAATAGAATAAAGATAGAAAATACAAAACTAGAGGGACATGCACTTTTATTGTGGGACATGCACTTTTAGGTGAGATGGGACATGAACTTTTGGATTGGATTCCACCCACTTGCATTTTCCTACAAATGCAAGTTGCACAACTATTTTAAATAAATAAATTATTTATTTAAAATCCTATTTATCCTCACTCAATTGAAACCTATGATGGTTTCCCTTAAAGTCTTCAAACTTAATGGCTTCCTTCTAGAGTCTTATCAAGCCTTTAATGGTTTCCCTTAAAGTCTTCAAACTCTATTGCTTCCTTCTAGAGTCTTCTTAAGCCTTTAATGGTTTCCCTTAAAGTCTTCAAACTTAATGGCTTCTTTCTAGAGTCTTCTTAAGCCTTTAATGGTTTCCCTCAAAGTATTCAAGCATTTAATGCTTTATCTTCCTTTTTCTCATGTAAATAAATTAAGATTTATTTAAATAAAATCCAAAATTCATATTCACATTTAAATAAATTAATATTTATTTAAATATCTATTGAAATGCAAATTACACCATTTAATTGAAATAAATGATTTTACTTCAATTGAAAATCCCAAAATTCCCCCCACTTGCATTCTCCTACAAAATCCACTTGCATGCCTAAATCCCTTCTAGATTCTTCTAACTCCTTCTAATTAGCCTAATCCTATCCTAATCATTATCACATTCCTAAATAAAAGGAAGTCACTTCTCAAAAACCTCCAAAGTCTTCAATAACCATTAAAGGCTTTATGTCTTCAAATGGTTAACCTCTAAAGTCTTCCAAACCATTAAAGGCTCTTACATAACCATTTATGGTTAACTCACCTTTTACCTTTGGTTAGAGACTTTCCTCTAACTTAACCATCCTTTTGACTCATGGGTTTCTTTAAAGCATTTATTTCTTTGACTAAGGTAACCATTTAACCCTTGCACATTCATTTATCCCTTGGATAAAAGGAATATCCATTAACCTAACCCTAACCCAACCCCCTAGGGTAACCATCATGTCCCCTCAAGAATTTAATTCTCCTTATCTCTCCTCTCAAGTCTCCTCATGGTGACACTTCTCAACATGGGATTGGGTTGAAAGTCTCACATGGATTGAATATCTTTCAATCCTAACCCTTGTTAAGATTTCTCAATCTTATCCCTTCATTTCCCCATTTCTTCTATAAATAGAACCCTTATCCTCAAGCAAAGAAGGAAGCATTAAAGTATTTTTGCTATACTGGTATTAGCATAGAGCTTTTTCATAGCATCACTATCTACATTTGCATAGCATTTGTTTATCACATCCAACCATCTTGAATCTCCATATGGCATCCATGGCTACTGCTAAAAGCTGAGAGCTATACTCATTTGGGACTTGGAGAGGGGAGAAACAAGGAAGAAGCATCAAAAGGAATCATGGAAGCATCTTAGGGAGGCTCTTCTCATTTCTTTTGTTTTGTTAAACTTCTTTCATGATTTTTGAAATATCTTTTGATATATTTGGAATGGTTTTTAGTTCTTTGTTTTTGTTTTATGGTTGAAACTAACTTATTAACATTGAACTTTGTTGTTTCCTTGTCCCCATTTCCATGACATCATTTGGTGAACCCGACGTGAACATTTAGTTTAGTTCTTTTAAAAACAAAAAATGAAAACAACTTTCAAAACCCACTTAAAGAGTTGAGAGAATAGAATTTTGCTTTTAAATTAGCTTTCTTTCTTTTTTTCAATAAGCCTTTTTAGTTAGTTGTTTAGAATGTTTTTTTTTTAATAAATGGTTTCTTTTTTAGAATAGACTTTTAAATTAGTTGTTTACATTTTATTTTTTTAATTAGTCTTTTACAATAGATTTTTTTTAAGTTTCTTAAAATAGTTTTTATTTAAAATTAGATTTATTTATTTTTTAAGTAGTTTTTAAATTAAGATTTTTCTAAATTAGCCTTTAATTTAGCTCTAATTTAGATTTTAAATTAGTTTTTAATTTAGTTTTCGATTAGATTTAAATTAGTTTTATTAATTTAGATCTAATTTGTTTGTTAGTGTGATTTGTGTTAATATGATTAATTTAATTTTGGGTTTACATCTTGTGCAGGACATAAGGAACATCTTTCTAACATATTGTTGTAGGAGTTGAAAGTGTCAAATTTGTAAATTTTTCCTTAACATGTTCTAATTGGAAAAATTGATCAATCCTAGGATAGTCATTCATATTGTCTTCATTTTGCTATCTTGGTCTAAAAATGAACACACACATTGCTATCTTGGATTAAAACGAACTATCATTTTTGCAATCTTGGCTAAAACAAACATTCACATCTTGCAATATGGGCTAAAAAGAACAATCAACTTGTTATTTTTTTGAGTTTAAAAAGAACAATCACATTTCTATCTTGGATTAAAATGAACTATCATTTTTGCAATCTTGGCTAAAACGAACATTCACATCTTGCAATATGGGCTAAAAAGAACGATCAACTTGTTGTTTTTCGAGTTTAAAAAGAACAATCATTTTACAATCTTGGATTAAAAAAAACTTCATTTTACTATCTTGGCTAAAAAGAACACCATGATTGTTGGAGCAACATCTCCAAGTAACGAATAGATCACATTGCAATGATGGGTTAAAAAGAATAAGTGTCTTTTGTGTTTGGGATGCTTGTGCAAAATCTGTAGAGTGGTCCTACTTCTAACACACACTATCCTCTCCCTTGGCTTTTGTGGTCCTAGGTGCAAGAGAAAAGTGTTAGTAACAATCAAAATTTTTTTTTTAAGAGAGGTCTACCAAGAGACACATCACTCTTGGGAATGACCTCGCGTGGTAAATCCTTTGAGCCGCTATAGAAATCAGGTGAGAGCGAAAGCTATAGCCTTGGGTATAGCTGTTCCTACAATGTAACTTGTCAAAAGGACAAATGGACCCCACCATAAGTTACAATTATCTTAAGTGAGTCACTGCAGAATGAACTTATGTCCAAAGACATCAAAAATTACTAAACACCTTTATGTAGTAGCCCACCCATTCTATTGATTGAGGATATTTGTGAGAAGTTCAATGAAAGAGCATAGATGGGTTTGCTCCTAAGATACTCACCATACATATTTCCTTGAGTAGAAACATAGCTTTTTGAAAGGCTACTTGTAGCTTGAAAAAAGTGGTGACTCCCCCATCATGGGGATCATCTATTTTTTATGCTCACGCAAGACTTAGTATATCACATCCTTACCTGCCATGACAGGATTCATAAGGTATGTAGTACCAAAGTTGAAGAAATATGAAGATGTCAGCTGAAATTATCGCAACTGGCCATTTGACCCTAGGGATAAAGTGTGTTTGAAATGTCTTCATTTTTGTGTCAAAACTATTGATAACTGAGCCAACTTCAAGATTTTTGGAAAACCATAATAAAAAACATTTGGCAAGAAAGGGTCATAAAAAGTCGAAAGATTGGGTTGATCTTGACCCACACCTATTTGTGCCTTTTGAGGAAACATTCTTGTGTTTGTGTGCTTGCTTTGTTTTCTTGTCAAAGAAAAAATCCAAAATCAATTCCACACCAACTATTCATCCAACACAAAATTTTCAAAACACCAACACTTGGCAAAGATAAAAAACAAAGTGCAACAACAAAGTATCAAACTCTATGACCATTCTTCACATTTTGAGAAAGAAGAATCTTCATCAACATATCAATTTGAAGAAAAGACCATTGAGCTCAAAGGCTTTCATCAAAAGAAGGAAATTCTTCTATCTTAATAAACAAATCTTTGTCTCACATAGAACCTTCTTACGTCACATGTGTCTATATCTTCAAGGAAAATCTAATGAGTTTGATCAAGAGTATTTAAACCATAGAGCTTTTACTCAATATAGAGCTTTGAGTTATCACAAAAACAAGGGAGGCAAAATCAATCCTGCCTTCTTTCCAGACATTTGCATCACATATAACTCAGCTAGGGAAGAACCACCAACCCCTGAAAGAGAAGAGGAATAGTTTGTTCCTTTTGTAACACAGACTTTCTATTGAAGTTAACATTTCATCTATTATCACATTCACCCATCATCAATCCATTCCAACTCTCGAAAGATAAAGAGATCTTGTCCTAAGTTCTTTTTCGATATTGCTTAAATAAAACACAACACATCACTTTTTAGATTGTCTCTACATCTAGGATAAGCTCATCCTAAGAGTCATTTCTACGTAGGTTAAAACTAGTCTATGAGTGAATCCTCTCATTACTAGGTAGTTGGGTCTGTAACACATCTCAGGCCTCTCTAAACCTTATCATATCAAACATTTTCAACCAAACACAACAAGCAATTCAAGGAAGACCTTTGGTAACATCTACCTTTAGTGTTAGAGATCCATATGCAAAACACTTCACCAAACATATATCTCTCATTCCATCACCAACTCATCATCATTTTCACCAAACTTCAAACAAAAACTTGTAAACAAAATAGCTCAAACTAGATCAAGGTCTAGACAACTAGAAATTGAAGAGGAAGAGGAGGAAAATCTCAATGAATTCCAATAAGCCCTTGGAGGAAACCCAAATGATGAAAATCCAAGTTCTCCTACTCCTACACCAATAGAAAGGGCACAACACAACCCTGTCTTTAATCAACTTTTTGATGAAATCCTCAAGAGCAATGCTGATGCTCACTTTTTAAGACTTGCCCAAGAGGGAGCTAAACTCCCCCTGATTTTGATACTGCACAACTAAGGCAAGCATCAAAACACTAGAGTCATAATAAGGATAGAAGAGGTCGAGATCCCATCAGATACAACCTTCATCACAAAAATCCCCCACCTCCTCCTCCTCAAAATGACATAGACATGTTGCGGTGACAAGTCAATAATCTTGCCCAACAACTCCACAATGGTGTGAAAACAAACCAGTTTTCACTTAATGATATTTGTCCCTATCCCTTTGACAGGAATCTACATATGCCACCTTTTCCATGAGGGTTTGAAACACCTAAGTTCAAAAAGTATTGAGGAAAAGGAGACGCTTGCGATCATGTTAGATAATTTCATTCAGCTTGCCTAGAAGTGGCATATGAGGACACATACCTAATGCATCTCTTTCCTCAAAGTTTGGTAGGGACAACCACGCAATGGTTTTCCCGACTAACAGGCGACATTAGGACATTCAAAGAACTGGTCCAGAAATTCATTACTCATTACTCACATAACATTGAATGCGATATCACCATGGTCGATCTATGTAACACCAAGCAAAAACCAGGGGAGCTATTTTCAGCTTTCCTGCAACGATGGTGACAAATGTCTAGTAGACATTCCCTTTTGCTACCTGAAAGAGAGCTACTAGAATTATTTATTTCCAACTTGAATGAAGAAATGGAGTTTCGTTTGGACATGAAAGGCACAGAGTCCTTTAATGACATGATCACCCAGGGTTTAAAATGCGAACGGGTCCTCATCAAAAAGGGGCTTATCAAAATATACAATGAACCCAAAGATGCCCCTCACCCGTGATTCAATAGTGATAAACCTAACTTTTGGAATAAAAACAAAAACATCATCAATGATGAGGTTGTAGATGCAAGGACTATTAAGAGTGCACAACCCATGGTCCAATTTGCAGGGCAAAACCCCCCACCCAAGAATAACATGGTTGTTCCCCCAAACCAAGGACGCTATGTACCTCAAGAGGAACCAAGACAAAGACAACAAAATTATAAACCAAAATGAACATACACTCCCTTAGGGGAACCTATTGAGACAATGTTACGTTAGTTGGCCTCTTCAAATATGGTGACCGTACCAAAGACATCCAATTATGAACCTTAGGTTAAACCTTCATGATGGAGGGATAATGAACATTGCGAATTCCATCAAGGGAAAGGGCATAAAACAAGCAATTGTCACAGATTGAAAGATCTTATTCAGAATCTTATTGACCAAGGCGAGATTGAAATTGAAGCACATGACCCAAAAACAACAAACAATGATCATCTTATGTTTAAAAATCCACTTCCATCACAAGATCAAAGGGGTCCTTCCACTTCAGGGTGAAAAATAGATACCACTAATTATACGCGAGCCACCTATAATTATACTATGAATCACCTATATGATGCCAATGAACAAATCGCAACTATTACCATAAAAAATTCAAGCTCTACGTACAATGTTGTTACATGTCGCAACAAGATCACCATTAAAGAAGCTCCACAAGGCACCCCCTCCATCCCAAAGTAGTATAACCTTGTGGAACAGTTAGATAAGACACCCAAACTTATCTCCATCTTAGAGATTTTGTGCCTATCCCGATCTCATAAAACAATCTTGGATCAACCTATCCAAGAAGCATCAGTCCCTGCAAATCTAAATACATATCAGTTCCAAGCTATGGTTGGAAATCTAAGGTCATCACAATGTCTCACTTTCTCTGAAAGTGATAATATATCCTTCCAGCAACCTCATAATGCCTCACTCCATATTGAAGGGTTTATCAGCCAACACAAGATCAAGCGAGTCTTGATCGACAATGGAATAGGCCTAAATATTTGTACCTTACAATTGGTCACAGCATAGGGATATGCAGTTGAATTAGTGGATCCCCACAAAAAGATAACTATAAAAGCCTATGATGATGCAGAGCGTTCATCCAAAGGAGTAGTTGTGTTACCAATTTGAGTGGGCCCAGTGGTGAAAGCACATCATATGTCAATTTATGGACCTTCCTCTATCATATAATTTGTTGTTAGGAAGACCTTGGATACACGCCATGCAAGCCATTCCATCCACCTACCACTACTGTATCAAGTTTCCTCATAATGGTGTAGAAATTACAATCCCGGGTGATGCAAATCCATTTGCATATGTAACAATATCAACCATCAGCCAGAGATTACCGTTCCTAACAACAAAGAAGCCACCTCATCCACCTCATACATTAGTCCAACCTCTCTTTCTAGTTTAAACACCATTATACCCAAGCAAGAGAAGCTCAAGATGAAAATGGCAAAGGAAGGTCCTAGAGAGTACAATATAAGCCAACTCTTTTGTGTTGGACAAATGCCCACTTCTCCTAGAACTTATGGTAAACCTCAATGGTTACTTCAAAAGTCACTAGTCAAGCCAGCATGCAGTTTGACACCTTTCATCCTTGGAAAGAATCAAGAAGAAGAAACCAGAGATGAAGACTTAGCATAATGGATCTATAAAGACCCAATCACCACGAATATACTAGAAGCTAAGCTTCCCATAGATCAATATCGAACAGGCATTCTCATTAAATGCAAAGAATGGGTTATGATGGTCAGAGTGCTTTGGGACCTTGCAAGCAAGGATGACATGAGCCGCTGCAACCGAAGTTAAAGCCCAAAGATAACACAGGCTTAGGCTTTCAAAATGAGATTCTTCCTAAACTCAAATTCAAAGGGAAACCTAGTGAACCTCTATATTAGCCTACTACAAACATAAAGAGGTCACCTTTGATTATATCAGTAGCACCAAGAACCACACCAATTCCTCCAATACGGTTGAACATCCCGGTAATAACATCCACAACACCAATCATCCCACCAATCAAGCCAACAACTCCATCAACAATAGCAACCACATCAACAACACCATTAGGAGTATCAAAACCCCCAACAGTATTGACAACACCGACAATTCCAACAAAAGCAATAGATTCAACAACGTCGATGCTACTTGTACCAGATTCACTGATCCCCATAATCCTTCCTGCAACACCAATCATTTTATCTACAAGGGTACATCAATTGATCACACCTGCAGTATTTAACTCAAAGGACATCCCAGTATGGTATAGTAATCGGATACTAGAAAATGACTCAGAGACCAGCTCACATGAGTGGGAATTTGATTTTTTCTAGCTTAATACTTCAGATGAGGAAGACACATCACTACCTCCATCTCGCAAAGACATCCCTGTTTACAGAGAAGCACAAATAAAGACCTCTTGGGTTCCTGAACTAGAAACACCTTCCACAGACCCTACTTCACATCCTACGCCCGATTCTCATAGGGAGAGTACCATCAATGACCTTCACCACAATGTCTTAATCCTCACTGACACATCTTATGAACTTAACTCGATCGATGAGGTAATGCCTATTAAACATCCTGAACTCATCAAATGGAACCAATCTAGTCCCCCATGTCTTGACCATTTCCCAAATGATGAAGAGATCATTGACTTTTTGGAACTACGGGATAACATACCAAGTGAGGATCACAAGGATGGATTCGCCATTGAACTTAATAGTGCAACATACTTTGGGGCAGATGCCAAACCATTCAGCTGCAAACATATAATAATAAAACATGGATCTTCTAGTGAAAACCACACTGTGGAACTGTTTGATCCCATAAAAGTAAAAAGAAAGAGCATATCCAATGGTGAAAACCTCTCTGAGGCACCTGAGGATGAAAGGTTTGACATCCTCCCTTCTATTACACAGTAGAAACGATAAAAAATCCTTATTAAAGAAACAAAATAATTCAACGTGGGGACTCCTGAAACTCCTCACCACATACATCAGGCATCTCTTTTAACTCCAGAGGAACAACCCAAGTTTGTCGAATTCTTTCAAAAGATGTCAGATCAACTTTTGATGGTCATATGCACACATGCCTCATCTTGATCCTAATTTAGTCATGCATCATCTCACCGTAGCAAAAGGAGTGAAGCCTATCAAGCAAAAACTTCACAAGATGCATCCCCAGATTGCAGTACTAGTCAAAGCAAAACTTAAGAAGCTCCTGGACGTTGGTTTTATTAGACCAATTGATTATGCAGATTGGATATCCAATATCATACCTATCGGAAAACCAAATGGGGGCATCTGTATCTGTATGGACTTCAAAGACATAAACAAGGCATGTCCTAAAGATGACTTTCCCCTACCAAACATTGACATAATAGTGGACCTAACAGCAGGACATGCGATGTTTTCTCTCATGGATGGCTTTTTAGGGTACAACCAGATAAAGATCGCACCAGAGGATCAACATAAGACGACCTTCACATGTCCATGGTGAACATACTGCTAGAATGTAATACCTTCTAGGCTATAGAATGCAGGGGCAACCTATAAAAGAGCAATGAAAACCATCTTCCATGATATGATGCATACCATAATGGAAGATTATGTTGATGACTTACTAGAAAAATCACTCACAAGAGAAGGTCATCTGGAAATATTAGATAAAATCTTTGATAGAATGGAACAATATCATGTTCGCCTCAACCCAAAGAAATGTGTCTTTAGAGTAACCTCAGGGAAGCTTCTAGGATACATTGTCTCGAGCAAAGGCATTGAGGTCGATCGTACAAAGGTCAAAGCAATCATGGACATGCCACCTCCATGGAACATCAGTCAGCTAAGGACATTACAAGGACGACTACAATCCATCCGAAGATTCATTGCACAACTGGCAGATAAGTGTCACCCCTTTACACACTTATTACACAAAAACATCCACTTTCAATGGGATACCAGATGCCAACAAGCATTCCATATGCTTAAAGATTATCTCATGAATACACCATTGCTAATTCCACCAGATCCAAGTAAGCCTTTATTACTCTATATCTCAGCAACAAACACAACATTGAGAGTGCTACTGGCTCAACACAATGCAGAAGGGAAAGAGTGTGATGTTTACTAGATCTCTCGCACACTAGTTGGCTATGAACTCAATTACACACCTATTGAGCGAGCTTGCCTAGCAGTAATCTTGGTAGCCACTAAACTAAGGCACTATCTATTAACACATAAAATACAACTCATTGCCAAGATCGATCCACTAAAATACTTACTCAGCAAAGCAACATTGATTGGCCACTTGGCCAAATGGGTGATGATTCTCAGTGAATTTGACATCGAGTATGTGGATTGTAAGGCTATTAAGGGTCAAGTTATTGCAGATCAGTTGGCCGATGCACCCCTCATAGGAGATCATCCTCTCATTTCCAATTTTCTAGATGAAGAGATATTCATGATCACAACAACACAACCATGGAAACTATACTTTGATGGTTTATATACAAGGCATGGCTCGGGGGCAGGCATTCGTTTATCACACCTCAAGCTGACAACATCCCGAAGTCTTACAGGCTCATATTTCCATGCATGAACAACATAGCAGAATATGAGGCCTTGATCATAGGACTCAGACTAGCCATACAATGGAAATTGAAAGAGCTACAAATATATGGCGACTCCCAACTAGTCATTCGACAAGTAACCGATGAATATCAAACCAAGGATGATAAAATCATTCTATATAAGCAAATGATGGATAGTTTAAAAGCATCATTTACTACTATCACCTTTGAGTAGATACTCTGAGATCAGAATCAAGCTACTGACGCTATGGATACTATTGCATCTCTCCTAGATCTTCCACATAATTCAACACGGTATGAGTTCTTGATAGAACAACTTTGGATTCCCTCTTATGATATCCCCGAATCCAAGATGATATGTTGCCTTATCGGTTCAGAATCCCTATCGTACGGTGAGTTCTACACCTATCTACACGATCATACACTTCCTCCTAACCAATTGAATAACCAACATAAAAATTTCATTCGCCAAACCACTCAATATACCATTATTATTGAAACCCTATACCGACGCAGTCTTGATGGTACTCTCCTTCTATGTTAGGAACAGGATGAGATAACAAAGGCCTTGGAAGATGTACATGAAGGATTTTGTGGAACTCATGCAAGTGGTCCTTCACTAGCAAAGAAGATCATGCGCGTTGGATACTATTGGTCATCCATGGAAAAAGACTCCTACTACTTTGTCAGAAAATGCAAGAAGTGCCAAGTTCATGGAGACCTGATACATGCACCAGCATAGGAATTGCAACCAATCACAACACCATGGCCTTTTTGTCAATTGGGCCTTGACATTGTGGGTAAAATCCATCCATCTTCATCCAACAACCACAAATTCATTATTACCGCCACCGAATACTTCACAAAGTGGATCAAAGATGTTGTAGTTACCCAAGTCACCGACAAGAAGATCGCCTCATTCATCCTTAATTATATCATCTGCTAGTATGGTGTACCCATGTCCATCATCACAGATAACGGGCTTCCTTTCAAAAATTAGGATGTCTGTGAGCTTTGTGAGAAGTTTCATATCCAACACCGCTTTTCCACTCCCTATTACCCACAAGGAAATGGTTAGGCCGAAGCATAAAAAAAAAACATATTGAGAATCCTCAAGAAGATAGTTAATGATGCCGACCGTGATTGGCATGTTCAATTAAATCCTGCACTATGGGCGTATCAAAATAGCATTCGAACCCCTACAGGAGCAACTCCTTACTCATTGGTCTATGGAGAAGAAGCTATCTTACCTATTGAGGTCAAGATACCATCTCTATAGGTTTCCTTGCATAATCCCATAGATGATGAAGCATATAGAGTATCACCTCTTCAAGACTTAGAGCTACTTGATGAGAAACGACAAGCTGCATACAATCACCTCAAAGCCTATCAACAGTGGATGAGCAGAAGCTATAATCATCGAGTTAGACCTCGTACATTTGAGGTAGGTGATCTTTTTCTTTGAGAGAATCCTCATAACCAACCAAATAAAGAACATCAGGGAAGTTTGAATCAAATTGGTTGGGTCCATATGTTATCACTGCTGTATTTGGGTCCGTGTCATATCAGTTGGCTACTTCAAAAGGAGATCCACTTGCAGATCCGATCAACAACATGCACCTTAAACGGTTTTATACATAAGCTATACAGAGCATCAGGCTCCCATACATACCAAAAAACCACCAAAAACATTCAGATAAATGTCTTGAAGAAAATACAAAAAAATCAAAATAGTAAAGAAAAATCATTCATCCAAATGGTGAACAACCACTCCAGTGGCACCTTGGGTAAGTGCGATGGTGAAAACCTAGAAAAAGGCACCACTCGTAAAGGCTATGGCTCCATTATCTTTCAGATTTGTTGCGATCACATTCATTGCAAACACTCATCCATCAGTCAAACCATGGCTTGTTATTGATCTGCAATCAAGCATAGTACTTCATACGTCTTGCAACCCGCTTTTGCATAGTCATGTATAAACTGGGGGCAATGCCCTTAACCTATTGATGGAAGTGGATTCTACATTACTTGTAATTCATGGAATTCTTCATTCAAAACTGTATCACAAAATACCAAAAGCATTCAAAAACACTCAGGAAATCCGAAAAACTTCATAAAACATCAAAAATCAATCAAAAACACTGCAACGCCTTGTACATATGCATCCAAGAAGATACCAAACATACATTCTGAAATACTCAAGTGATGACCACTTATCAAATCAACCAAACAATCAACACAGGTACACACAACTGTCTTAAGAAGGATGCATCCTTTCCTTACCAAAACAAAGACAAAATAACATTTTCTTTGACAATTTTTTGTTTGTTTAAGCTATCAAGTACTTGGTCAGTTTGATAAATTAATTATTTATTTATATCATGTTCCTACGCTACTTCGGGATATCCACAAGTGATTAGAGTAGCCAAGATGGTTCGTAAGCATTGTTTGTGTATCTTCTGCAAATTATTCCAGTGAAGTTTTGGGGCATGTACTAATGGTGTCTACGTGGGAAGTTCACTAAGTTATGTGATCTTATGTAAAATATAGTCATGGATCACTACGGCTTGCTGACTACAACGTATACCTCAACCATATGAGCATGAACCATTATGGAGGGTCCATATTCTTTATTCTTTATGTATGCTGCTTGCTTGTAGGTATAATGCTCCATCCTTGGTTCCTACTACCTCATCCAAGATTGATACTATCATTGCTCAATGATGAAAAATAAAGCACTATGGATCATCATTCCATCTCATTTGTAGATATTGCATTTTGTTGCATTCCATCCATTCATACATTCATAATAGCTGCATATCATTCATACATAGTAATGACAATGGGTGCATACTCTATTTTTCTCTTCTTCCATAGGAATGGGTCATAGGTACTCCATTTCTTCTATCTAACATCAACCCCCCCCACCCTCCCCCCCACCCTCCCTATATTGATCATCAACATCATCATAATCCCTTCATCGTGTCCCATCAAACCAATCAAGCCACGTTCATCACCATCCATCTCTAACAGGAGGGGTTGTGTTTCCCATCCTCAATCATCCAAATCAAGCAAGTTACTCTATCTACACAGGTACATCGACTCCCACACACCTAGACTATCAACATATACTTTGATCAAGTATCTTTGGGTCTCAATGGGTAATCGATTATGGCAAACCTAGACTACAACCGACATTTATCATAATGACCTAGTCTCAATGGGGCTGCTATGATTCATCACAACCAACCCACAACACACACACTATCAATTGCTCAATCAATCCAACATAATCACAACAAACAATTACATCAATTGTCTAAGTCTCAATGAGTATTTTGCTTCATATACCTTGACTTCATCGGACAATTACATCAATTGTCTAAGTCACCAATAGGTCACTTTGATTCACTTACTCAGACTTTATCTTGTTCAAGCAAACAACTGACATCAATTGTCATGCTTTGACTCGACCGGGGCAATTAAACCGATTGCACCAGATTGTCCAACCAATTTTGATCAATTGTACAGTATTAATCAAAAGCACAACACCACATTTGCACCGTATCTCTTGCATAACCTACGGGTACTCACTAGCTTTCCATTTCTCCGTATTCACTCTGTTTTCTTCCATTCTTTCACCGTTATTGCTAATTTATTCTATTCTACCTCCCCTCCACTTCTCATTCTTTTTCGAGAGATCGCCCGATTTTTTGAAAGTTTTCGACCCATCTCTCGAGGGGGCATACCACCCACTAAATTAAAATTTCAGGGGCATATTTCTCATACCTATCTTTCTTTCTTTGAAACAACGCGATAAAACTGCACCATCTCAAAGAGGGGCAAATGTAGACAGATAAATCTGTCCACTTAATTAAATGAATATTTAATATTTATTTAATTATTTAACCATCAATCAATAATTAAATTAATATTTAATTAATTCATCTTAACCCTCTTCTCCTATTAATTAAATATATTATTCAATTTATTTGATTTAATTCACTTAACCAAATTTAGACCATTAATTAAATAAATAAATCATATTTGTTTAATTAAATCTTCTCTCACATTTAAATAAATTAATATTTATTTAAATCCCTAAAAATCACATCTCTCACATTTAAATGAATTAACATTTATTTAAATCACCTTTATCCTCCACCCACTTGCATTTTCCTACAATTGCAAGTTGCACAACTATTTTAAATAAATAAATTATTTATTTAAAATCCTATTTATCCTCACCCACTTGAAACCTTTAATAGTTTCCCTTAAACTCTTCAAACTTAATGGCTTCCTTCTAGAGTCTTATCAAGCCTTTAATGGTTTCCCTTAAAGTATTCAAATTCAATTGCTTCCTTCTAGAGTCTTCTTAAGCCTTAAATGGTTTCCCCTAAAGTATTCAAACTTAATGGCTTCTTTCTAGAGTCTTCTTAAGCCTTTAATGGTTTCCCTCAAAGTCTTCAAGCATTTAATGCTTTATCTTCCTTTTTCTCATGTAAATAAATTAAGATTTATTTAAATAAAATCCAAAATTCACATTCACATTTAAATAAATTAATATTTATTTAAATACCTATTCAAATGCAAATTACACCATTTAATTGAAATAAATGATTTTACTTCAATTGAAAATCCCAAAATTCCTCCCACTTGCATTCTCCTACAAAATCCACTTGCATGCCTAAATCCCTTCTAGATTCTTCTAACTCCTTCTAATTAGCCTATCCTATCCTAATCATTATCACATTCCTAAATAAGAGGAAGTCACTTCTCAAAAACCTCTAAAGTCTTCAATAACCATTAAAGGCTTTATGTCTTCAAATGGTTAACCTCTAAAGTCTTCCAAACTATTAAAGGCTCTTACATAACCATTTATGGTTAACTCACCTTTTACCTTTGGTTAGATGCTTTCCGCTAACTTAACCATCCTTTTGACTCATGGGTCTCTTCAAAGTATTTATTTCTTTGACTAAGGTAACCATTTAATCCTTGCACATTCATTTATCCCTTGGATAAAAGGAATATCCATTAACCTAACCCTAACCCAACCCTCTAGGGTAACCATCATGTCCCCTCAAGCATTTAATGCTCCTTATCTCTCCTCTCAAGCCTCCTCATAGTGACACTTGTCAACATGGGATTGGGTTGAAAGTCTCACATGGATTGAATATCTTTCAATCCTAACCCTTGTTAAGATTGCTCAATCTTAACCCTTCATTTCCCCATTTCTTCTATAAATAGAACCCTTATCCTCAAGCAAAGAAGGAAGCATTAGAGTATTGTTTCTATATTGGTATTAGCATAGAGCTTTTTCATAGCATCACTATCTACACTTGCATTGCATTTGTTTATCACATCCAACCATCTTGAATCTCCATATGACATCCATGACTAGTGCTAAAAGATGAGAGCTACACTCATTTGGGACTTGGAGATGGGAGAAACAAGGGAGAAGCATCAAAAGGCATCATGGAAGCATCTTAGGGAGACTCTTCTCCTTTGTTTTGTTTTGTTAAACTTCTTTCATGCTTTTTGAAATCTCTTTTGATAAGTTTGGAATGGTTTTTAGTTCTTTGTTTTGGTTTTATGGTTGAAACTAGCTTATTAACATTGAACTTTGTTGTTTCATTGTCTCCATTTCCATGACATTAATGGAAAATATACTAGAATGACTATTTCATCAATCCACGAGCGGATGAGTATTAAACTAGAAACTATTCAAACCACTTTACTGGTTGTTCTATGTTTTGTAAATGTAATAGATAAAACTTTTTGTTACGCAACTTGTTCACTAATAGTAAATGGAAAGCCTTGTAAAAAAAATATACTCAACAGGTTGATGATTCATGGTTCTGTCCTAGATGTGAAATGACCATGACAAAGTGCAACTATAGTTACCTTTTACTAGTAAAGTTACAAGATGTAACAGGTACTCTTTGGGCCACTGCATTTGATGACGTTGGAATTCACTTGATAAAGAAAACTGCAAAAGAGCTTTGCGCACTCGAAAATGATGCCACAACAATAGAAACACCTTGCTCTGTGATTAAAAAGCTTGTCTCACATCACTATTCATTCACACTGCTGGTTTCAACACGTACAATTTTGAATCAAAGATGAAAGTCATGATCAACAAAATCTCCTCTGTTGACTATAAATCTGAGTGTGATGCATTACTTGTAGAGATTGGTTGCTTATCTACACAGGCTTAGAATTATTCTAGGCATTTTGCCTAATTACCAAAATTTTTGTTCATGATACAGTTATGAAATTAGAAAATTTACATATTTTATAGTATTACAAATAGAAACAATTATCTTTTATGCATACATGACTACATCTATATATGTATATGTATATTTCTTAGATAAACAATAGGTTGCATTAAAATTACATTCTTATCTCTTTGAAATTCTTTCCTTGCCACATAATCTTTTTTACTCTTATGCTTATTACTTTTGCATGTACTATTATAATCAAAGTTGGCCAATAAATAGATATGTTTATACGTTTATGTACATCTAACTATACAACATTTCAAACGCTTTGAGGAAACTTGCTTTTGCATTGGACAATACGTTTAACTGCATACTCATCTATACTAGTTAATTGCCTTGCAGAATAAATTTGCTTTCCTTGAGTTTCCTCTCATATATAAGTACTTACTGCTCATGCTTTCCTCTACAATAACATATTTACATTTATCTCAAAATTTTAGTTGTCTATTTCTTTCATGCATTAATAATTATTTAGCAACAATTTTCTTGAACTATGAACTTTCTACAATCTCAGCATACTTTCCAATATGCCTTTTACCTTCCATTGTCAACTTTAATTACTCTCTTTCCTATAAAAGTATTTACAATTCAATGCACTTTCCTATACATTCCATTACTTGCATTTCTATCTTTGTTTGCACTTTTTGTGTATCATATGAATATACTTCACTATATTTGTAAACATATATAAGTATCTATAAATAAATAAATATTTGCAAAAAATTTATACATATATGCACATATATATCTTTTTTTTTTTTTTGTGCATATCTATTTGTACAGGTATATAACACTATAATTATTCACAGTTATATAATTTTATATATATACACATGTAGTTATATATGTGCATATCTATATATACAGATTTTCACATATTTGATTGACATGTATATATACATGTGTATATATATACACACATCTGTATGTATAAAAAATTACTATATCTGTGCATATGTATATTTCAATAATGCCTTTGAAAAAGGAAGTCAATAATGACAACAAGTCTATGCAAAAGAATAGTACAGATTCAATAAATTAATTTACAAAACCCATACGTTTCTAAAAATTACTCAACCAACCATGTATTTACTAACAAACACAGAGTTATATAGTTTAACATATATACATGTGTATTTATATATGTGCATATCTATGTATAGAAGTATTCACATACTTCATTGACATATATATATATATATATTGACTAAATGATGACAACAAAACTACTCAAAAGATCAGTACAGATTCAATTAAACATCAGAAAACCAGTTTACAAAATGCATACGTTTCTAAAAATTAGACAACCAAACATGTATATATTAACAAACACAGAGTTATGTAATTTTACATATATACACATGTATTTATATATGTGCATATCTATGTATACAGGTATTCACATACTTCATTAACATGTGTATATACATCTACACATAAATATACATCTGTTTGTATGTATAATTATATATATCTGTGCATATGCATCTCACAATGAACTAACCATCACCAAGCTAAACCAAAAAACACTTAAACATAGATTAGGCAATTTTCAATTCCCATTCATTCTTAATACATACTTCAATGCTTTCTCACTTCACTTATGAAAATTCTGACATACCTCTATTCTCTTCCAAATATTAGATATCTATTGAGCCTTCCACTCAAGAAGTCGATGCTATCAAATGGAGGAGAAAGAAAACCAATAGAACTTACTATGCAAAGAATAGAGGGAATATCTCCAACAAACACTGATTGAAGCATCATGCACTACAAACATTTGATAGTAACTCAAAAAATTTATTACAAATAGAAAGCAATGACCTTGAACAAACTAATGTGTGTCAAACATATTCTACTACTCCTGAACTCGCTCTAAAGACACCTTCATTTCTACATGCATTATCTAATTTCCGAAAAAGAATTGATATGTTGAAGGTCATAGAGGCATGTACTGTTTGTAAAGAAAAGTATGTGGGCATGACAATTAAAAAAATAGATCATGTACTTGTGTGCATGAGATGTTCTGCTGAAAAAAGCCTCCGCCGTTTCTCATTATCAAACAATATGGACCTAGGTGAGCAACCTTCTATTTTAAAGTCTCTTTCTCAAGTAGAAGAAATGTCCATAGCAAGGATTGCCCCTGTTTTGCAAGTTACACATGCAAGGGGAGGACAATATAAGTATTCTAGACACATAATTAACTTCCCATAAGATATTTCAGAAATTGCATTATCATTGCCTCACCAAATTCAACATTTAGAAATCCTTATTGTCCGTAGAACTAATCTAAAAGGATTAACTTATGACTATTACATCAATAGATTTGATGTCATGAATGCATTGACTTACAAAATAAAACATGACCAATACTACAAAGATGTTGTCATTGATTTAGGTGTAGTACAACTATTACTAGAGCACAACAGTGACATTTCAGAGCTTTTGCATTCAATACCTTTGCCTCAAGAAGATTCTGTACAAGATATTCCTACTATGTCGAACATTAACAATGAAGAAGAAATAGTAGAAAACTCTTCTTCATTCATTCCATAACTTTCATCATCAATACCTGAACTTGATGCCATAAAAACAATCCTACATCTACATAATACCAACAATAATATTGTTCCTTGGCCACAAATCAGTACATCGCCTGTCAATGAGTACAATACAGAAGGCCTGCTTTCAATGGCATTCTCGACAATCTTCCTTAATGGAATGGATTTATCATTACAAGATAGAGCAAGGCATGTACATTTACATGAATATACTTTGCACTTGATAAAATATTATGATCAAAGATTTCGACAACATGTCCATTTTAGCTATTATATCTACAACCTTATGATGAGGCATTGATCTCAACAATCAGCCATTGTTTTCATTAAGACTAATCTAGAAGATACTCTTCCACTCAATCTTCATGGTCTAAAATAATACTTGCAGAATACACCCTCAAATGAATTACCAAGTCATATCATGCGATATGTTTCCTCGTTGTGCAGTACATGTGCATTTTAGAGCATATCTCGGAGAGACCTTACAACAATGATAGAACAGTTAGGTGCACCTACGTTGTTCTTTACCTTAAGCTCAACTGATACAAAATGGCCTGATCTGCATAAGTTATTCCCAAAAAAATAGTCAAGTACTGTACACCACAATAGAAGATAGTCTATTGAAAATTTAGTCAATAATCCACATATAACAGCTTTATACTTGCACTTAAGATTTCAAATCTTTCATGATGAAGTCATTGTCAAACAGCTGAATGCCAATGACCACTGGTACAGATATGAATGACAACATTGAGGATCAACTCATATTCATGTCTTTCTTTGGTTGCCACAAGCACCCAATATTGACAACCTTGATTGGTCAGGGCATGCAAGCATCCAATTAGTTAAGAACTACTTTGACCAGTACATCACAAGATGGAATCCATGCACTGAAGAGGATCATTTGAACATGAAATATATACCTGCCATTTCAGATCTGTGTCTTGCAGCTACAGAAATCATACTAAGATATGAGCCTTCCATTGATTATACTAATTTAGTCAATGTTGTTCAGTGACATACAAAGTATTCAGAGTATACCTACTTGAAAAGAAAAAACTCAACACTTGAATGTCGCTACAAAGCTCCTTAGCCTGAACAACTTGAATCCTCATTGACATTAGACCACAATAATAACCCATCATACAAGCCAGCAAGGAATGATAATCGTCTCGATGTTCATAACCCAATGATGCTTGCCATATGGAGGGCTAATGTTGAATATCAAGCAGTGTGCTCCAAAAAAGCAGTTCTACAATATATCTCAAAATATGCATCCAAAATTGAACACAAGTCAAAAAGTTATACTGACATGTCAAAACGCATTGTCAGATCAACAAATTCAAAAGATACATTCCTGTTAGCATACCAGAGATTCATGATGGGAATTGTTGCTGATAGAGATATTAGCACTCAAGAAGGTTGTCACATGTTTCTTAAACTCCCATTGATATCCTGCACACATCAGTTTGAGACCCTCAATGTTGGGAAAAGAATCTTCCAATGTATAGTAAACTGTGATGAAGGATCACAAATATCAATTTCTTTCATTTTTAATTACATGAAAAGACCATCAAAGTTAGCAAACCTAACTTTGCTCCATTCATCTCAGCAATATACTTACTCTGAACAACATAAATCATGTAAATGAATGAAAATAAAGCTACCAACAATTATAAACGTGTACCTACAATACAAATATGTACCTTTAGAAGATGACACCACTTTTGAAAGTTTCTGTTGGAGTGAATTGCTTTTGTACAAACCATTCTGAAGCATCCCTCTACACATAGGTAGTTCAACTGATGAAATTATAATAAATTGGAAACATCTTCAAAGCACAAATTACATCCACTAGCATGTAAATGGCATTGAAGAACACATGACCAAAAAAAATAGCAAAGACCTGCAATCAGAAGACATTCCACAATCTACTGATCAAGATCTATACGAATGGGAGTTCTTGTCATAGATGGGAGCATCAAACAACTTTAACATTTCTACTCTTCAAATGCTTGGTAAATGTGATTTTGATCTTAATTTTAATTGGAGTATTTCCATACCTAATGAAATTCTCCATACAAAAGCATCTCACTTCATTTTGGAGGAGAAAAGTCAATCACCCCACACCCTTGACAACCTGCATTCAAATGCACCTGCTAACTATGAACTTGCAGCAAACCAAATTACTGCACTTGATATTATAAAAACCAATGCTAAACATAATTTGTATTCTTCACCATTACGTTTAATTATTGAAGGCACAACATGTACTGGAAAGTCATTTCTTATTGACTGTATACATAGGGAGTTAAATTCCAATTTAGACCTCGGACAATACCCATTTCTTGTATTAGCACCAATAGGTGTTTCTGCGTATACTATCCAAGATACCACAATCCATGTTGCCCTTGTATACCTATTCAAGAATACAAACCCTTAACAGGCCATTCACTATTAATGTTTCAAGAGTAATGCAAACATTTATGTTACATTTTAATAGATGAAATGAGCTTTTTTGGCCCTCAATTACTAATAAAGATTGATAAAAGATTGCGAGAATCTTTTCTTGCCAAAAAACATGAATTGTTTGTAGCCATCTCAATCATCTTGGTTGGTGATCTTGCACAACTTCCCCCAGTTATGGATAAACCATTATATGCATCTCACTCGACAGCACTAGCTCTATGGCACACATTCAATACTGTTGTCACCTTGGATGTTTCATTTCGGCAACAAGGTACAAGATCTTCACAGATGCAATTCCATGAAATGTTGCTTAATATATGCAACACAACACCATTGCAAATAGACTAGGAAATCCTACAACTATGGTGAACCCATGCTTTGACTCTTGATCAGAACAACCACTTCAACCAACAGAAGCATTTGTTTGCAACAAATGCAGCTTCAAGCACACACAACATTAAAATATTGAGATAATTGCACTCACCCATTTCACATGCAACAACAATCATTGTACATCAAAGAGATAAGAAAATACACCAAGAAGAACAACTATCATTTGAAATCCTTCTTTCTATAGACCACGAAGTAATGCTTATTGCAAATTTATGGATATAAGTTGGCCTTGTTAACGGTGCTTTGGGTCAAATCAAAATGATTGTCTATGATGTAGGTTCTAAACCACCCAATTTGCCAAAACATGTGGTGGTTCTCTTCCAACATTATATTGGGCCATCATGGGATCCAACAAATCCAAAACATGTACCCATATCACCAATTACTAGAGGGAACCGCACACAATTTCCATTAGCAATGCCATGGGGTATTACTAATCACAAATCACAGGGTCTGACACTAGACTTTGCAACAATTGACATCGGGAAAATAGAGAAACAAGGCCTTACATTTACAATGCTTTCCAAAGTGAAATCAATTAATCACCTATGCATTCACCCGACTTTCACCTACCAAAGGTACTCAAGGTTGCAAGGTGTTGCATCAACCATTCTAAGGAAAAAGGAAGAGGATTGTTTGCTAAAGCTTTCACACATCACAAAAGAAATTTACTTGCAAAACAAACAGAATTAGGTACTGAAACCGCAACTTCATTGCAATTTTAGATGCAGGATATCTTCTATGAAATGTATCAAAACATTACAATATTCACACTTTGCAGTATCAACATCAAAAGTAAGCAATATTAAATTCAGTATAAAATTGAAGAAGCCTCTTACATGTGAAAAATCTGCAAGAACAAGTACACCTCTACCATCCACTCTTTTTTCAACTATTTTATTGCTTTGCAAATATACTTCTTCTAATATTTACCAAAATTGTTTTCTCATACATTACTATTTATCACAGGTTTCAAATGGTACCCAACGAAGAAACCTACAGAACAAAACAAGCACATTAACAAAATACACAAGCAGTAAAAACTGTAAGTGCGCCCAATAACAATCATTATTATTCTACACTTGTTGAATACATTTACCATTTCATAACATAGACCTAATACAACTTATTTGTCACAGTTTTAAGATGTTATACATCATATGGATATACATGTCTAAATACAAACCATTTAGAATAAGTTCTCTTTGTGATAAAATTCTTATTTTGAGAACCAAAACGTTGACTGAATTTCTATAGTGCCAATACTATATACTATATATCATTAAGATTACTCAATTTAACATTAATTACATTCTCTCATTATCATGCATTAACATTTTCAGGTTATCCCTGCTTTTAGATTTCACCTTTCAATGGAGATCACCATCCAACTCACCAATGTCATTACTTTCAAGGTATGTAACCTTTTTCAAATTATTTCCAAACTAATTGTCCTTGTATATTCTACACTTGTTGATTACATTTACCTTTCATAACACAGTCCTAATACAACTTATTTGTCACAGGTTGAAGATGATATACATCAGATAGATATGCATGTCTACATACAATCCATTTAGAATAAGGTCTCTTTGTGATTAAATTCTTATTTTGACAACCAAAACATTGATTGAATTATCTATAGTGCCAATACTATATACTATATATCATTAAAATTACTCATTTTAACATTAATTACATTCTCTCATTATCATGTATTAACATTTTTAGGTTGTCGCTGCTTTTAGATTTCACCTTTTGATGGAGATCACCATCCAACTCACCAATGTCATTACTTTCAAGGTATGTAACCTTTTTTAGATTATTTGCAAACTCATTGGTAGGATTTTCTATGCTTTGCCACTTCCCCATCATCAACTCACAATTACATAATGCTATTAGATTGCAGGGTTGTTGAATATTGGTATGACTTTGTATACTTTGCCACTTCGTCATTGTCAAGCCTTTTACACAGTCTACAATACAAATCCTTTTGCTCTGCAAGGTAAATACCTTTCTGTTTCATTAGTGCTTGTTTGTTCATCTCCTCTAGTTTTAAGTACTCATACAATTTATTCCTCACAGGTCTTACATGATATAAATCAGATACATTTCAACAAAAGGTTGTCTATCATGCTACTCTTACCAGTATGGGGGATGGAGGGTAGATAACAACATTTTTATGGGTCCAACAAATACTATTGGTTGGGATTATTAAAACCTACAATACAAATCATTGTCAAACATACACTTCATGGCAATTTATTTTTGTACATCATGCTACATTCAGCAGCATGGGGGATGGTGGGTGGACAACTTTGTATTTTGGGAACAACCATTGGTTGGGTTATGTACAGTACCCCTACTATTTACCGTATATATAAAAAAATCCAATTTCAATTTTAATGCATTCTCTAGTTGTAATGGTCAACAAATAAAACTTTTACAATTTCATCGTGTATGATTGTATAGTTCACATTGCAGAAAAAAAAATAGTTATATGGTGTTGGTATTGGCTTTATTGCTTTCCTACTTTTGTCATGTGTTTTGGGTTTGTGCTAAAAACACGAAATTGGAAAATCTAAACACTAAGTGAATAGTATTAGGAAGATGTTGTACAAAAAATCCCATTCTCAATCCTTCCAATTGTTGCTTCAATTACTTTGTTTCTCTATGATTCTTCTACAAATGCATTGCACTTTTCTATAACTTTCATTCCTTGCATATTTTCCTTTATTTGCTTCTTTCTCTATAATGCCTTTACAATCACACCTATCGGCCTCCTGTTGCATGCACTCCCCCTGTAACTGCTAGCTTAACAAGTTGCTATTGGTATGATGATAAAATCTTAAAGTGCATATCTTATAATACATGAGCTAATCTAATCTGCAAGGAGTCGTCATGGGTCTATTTTCACTGCAAGGAGTCACCGTCGGTCTATTTTCATTGACATGATTGTTATTATTCATATAGTCTCTGCCAAACAAAAGAGCATGTCAAATAACAATAGATTTTGAGTTGATTTATGTGACATTGATTTTTTTTTGTAGAATTGGCGTTGAAAACTTGTCTTGCATGTTTGCAAATAGTAGAAAGAAATCAGTTGCATCATAATTGCATTAACTTGAATCTGTAAGAAACTTGTGTTTTTCGATGCCTTCGTAGTATATATTCACATTACTTTTTTAATGCTTCACTAAAAGACTTATTTTATATTCAACTACTATTCCACTATTGGACCTAATACACTATAAGATTATATATTTAAGTTATTGAAATAATGTAAATAAAATTAAAAATAATTTTAAAATAACTAGATAGTAAGATATAAAGTAATTATATTAAATTAAAAAATGATGACAAGTAAAGCATTTATAATTGTAAGATGATTCCATAATGGAGAGCTAATATCAACTATCAACTTGTCATCTCAAAATACAATAAAGTAAGAGCAATAATTATGCACTAAGTCATATTTATTGGTGTGCTAGTGTGGCATCACATAATTGATTATTTTTTAAATTTAAGAAAATCTTTTTTTTAATAAATATTAACATAACTTTTTAAATACTTAAATAAAAGACTTATTTAATTCAACTACTAGTCTTGTCAATAATAGACCAGATCCACTATAAGATCCTCCCCCTAACAACTGACACCACAATCAGGTCCTTTTCCTTAAAAAGGCAACGAAAATCTTACAACCTTCTCAGCAACACAACACTAAATTCTTTAATCCAAGAAGACATAGGTGACCCATGTAGTACAATGGTTAAAACACTTGTTTGGTAAAACTACCACCAAAATTCAAATCCCCGCTTTCGTAAGATTGGTCTGCTCACGTTTTTGAAATACATATTTGACACCTTAAAAAGTACCCATTATGGATAAAAAAATCCAAAAAGGACAAACTCATTTCATTTCAGCAGCTCGTTTCGGTTATCGAAGATGAGAGGGTTGCAGAAGCCTCACATTGTGGTGGTACCATTCCCAGACCCCTCATTCCTTTTCTCAACCTCGCAAAGCTCCTCGCTTCCAACAACCTCGCCATAAGTTTTGTCACAACGCCTACTAATGTCACCCTGTTGCGGGACTACCTTGATATTCAGGGTGTACACGATATTCAGCTTGACCTGGTTGCCCTTCCCACGCCCACTGTGGAAGGCTTACAAGGACGAGAAAGGTACGACCTCTTCCCATTGGAGTCCAGGAGTCTCATCGTAGAAATGGTGGAAAAACTTCAACACCCTTTCAACACTTGGATGGAGGAGCAATTCCACCAACAAATAGTAACACCTCCCGTGTGTATTGTCCGTGATTTAATTATAGCGTGGGCTGTCAACACGACCCAAAACTTTAACGTTGCCAGTGTTCTGTTCAGTACCTGTGGTGCCTTTGCAGTAAGTCTGCTACATTCCATTTCCTGTTCAATGTTGCAGAACACGTTGGAGAAAGATGGAGAGGACAGTCTAGAAGTGAGCTTTAATCTGCCTCGTCCTGTCAAATTGTCTAAGCATGAGGTATCCCCAGTTTTCCTCAATCCAGACCTTTGAGACCCCCATCAGCGTTTTATTTGTCATTGTTTCCAGGAGATTGGCAAAGGATCTGGAATACTGATCAATACGTTCCACGAGATCGAGACTTTCTATGTCAAATATATCTCAACAATTCTAGATTCATTCTTGTTTGGAGGTTATTAGTGACTTATCATGTTCTTTTGCATTGATTATTAGAGATTGTTATTCTCTCTCAGTCTATATTTAGATGCATCTAGGTGTAAATGGACAATTAAAGGGTTTTATCAAAATGTTATTTTTTACTGATAAATTATAGATATTTAAAAAAAATAAAAAGTAAAATAGTAATTTTTTTTATATATTAAAAAATATAATAAGTCAAGTAGCTGTGTGTGTAAAGATTGAATTGTTTAATAAAATTTATGTCTTCTAATGAATATTGATCAATAGATCAAGTTACTTTTGGGTTAAATTTTTTGCACCCAAATTAGAGCATAATGCTTTCAAAATGGGTCTTGTTGATAGATAACTAAAATGAGTAAATCACAGTAGCTTGCTATGATACAACTACACAATATCAATATAATAAATTATTTTATTAACTTATCAAGCTTCAACAAATTTAGTGATTGAATGGTAAATGGTTGTCATCAATTTTATGTAAGATAATCTCTTAATAAAAATATAGATATTTTCTTACCAATATTTTTTATCATCTAATCTAATGATTAATGACTTAGTTTGTATTTTGATCTAACATTGTGACACTAAAATTAAAATATTAAGTTTCTTGTAGTAGTCTCCTTAAGAGACAAGCATCAATGGGTGAATGCCACTTTAACTCGCAATGATATAGTGATGCAACATTGATATATTAATACATATTACTTTCTTATACTTGAGGTGTTCTACAATGCAATATAAGTGTCTCATGTCTTAAACATTTTAAATTTATTGTTTTCTTAAATTCACTAATCTCAACTATTAATTGTAGAGCATAGAAAATAATTGCAAGATCACATAATAAACAATAGTCATAAAATGATTTTGAGTACATTTGAATTCATTTGGATGATCTATATTACACTCTAGTTGTCTTTTTAAAGCCTTCAAGTTTCCCATGAGTTGTTAGAAAAAATTACAATGTAGTTAGTTTTTAGTATAATTAGATTATTAAATAAATTAGATAGTGTAGTCACATAAATCTGTCCATTTTAATTAAATGAATATTTTCTATTTATTTGATTAAAAACCCACTAGCCAACAGTTAATTAAATTAACATTTAATTAATTCATCTTCAAATCATTCTCCTATTAATTAAATAAATAAATTTATTTATTTTAATTAATTAATTCATTAAACCAGATTCACAATCAATTAAATGAATAAATCCTATTTATTTCATTTAATCCCCTTTCCTCTTTTAAATAAATAAATAAAATATTTATTTAAATCATTAAATCCACCCATTTGTATTCTCCTAAAAATACAAGTTGCACCTATTTGTTGAAATAAATGAATTTTATTTAAATAAAAATCCTATTTTCCCTCACCCACCAAACCCACTTGCAATCCTAGTCCCATTCTAGATTCTTCTAAACCCCTTCCTAATTAGCCTAATCCATCCCCTAAATATTGTCACATTCCTAAGCAACTTGGAGTCACTTCTCAAAGACTCCAAAGTCTTTGAAAAACATTTAATGCTTTATGTGTCCAACAAGCTAACCTCTAAAGTTTTCCAAACCACTAATGGCTCTTACATGACCATTTATGGTTAAATCCACTTGCACCCATGGTTAGGGACTTTGACCCCTAACTCAACCCTAGTGTAACCCATGTGTCTCCTCAAGCATTTATTGCTTTGACCATGGTTATCCTCACTAACTCTTGCACAAGAGTTTATCCATTGGATAAAAACATTATTCTTTCAATAATGAATTTATCCATTCAACTCAACCTTAACCTTACCTTCCAAGTTAACCCTCAAGTCATGTCAAGAATTTAATGCTTCTTCCCTCTCCTATCAACCCCTCTCATGTTGACACTTGTCATCCTGAGATTGGTTTGAAATCCCTCACATGGATTGAATATCATTCAATCCTAACCCTTGTTGAGATTAGTCAATCTCAACCATCCATTGCTCCATTTTTCCTATAAATAGAGCTCACATTCCTCATTTTCAAATCCTCAAAAATCCTCAACCATTCTCAAGCATCCTCAAGCGTTCTCAAGCATTTAGAATTCTTAGCCTTAATCCTAAAAACTTGCAAGCATTTACATTATAGCCATTTTTAGAGAGCATTTAGCATAAATAAATCATATTCACTCTTTTGGTCTAAAATCAACACTAGCTAATTAGATAATCTCTTATTTTAGCTTTTTGTTCACATTTGCATAGCATTTAGTTAATCATCTTTCATCTTGAACCTCCATAAGGCATCCATAGTGCAAAAAGCTACTGAGAGCTACACTAATTTGGAACTTGGAGAGGAGAGGAAAAAGGGAGGATGAGCTACAAGCATGGTGGAAGGTATTTGGAGATGTCTTCTTGCATTTATAAATGTTTCATTATGTTTTTAGTGTCTCTCTTGGTATGCCTGCTTAGATTAGTCTTTGGTTGATTAACACTAACATTTCTCTATGTTTCTTGTGCTTCTTATGTGTTATACGACCATAGGTTTTTGTCTAACATACCCCATTTTGCAGAGCATCATTTGGTGAACCCGACGTGAATTGAACAACAGCCTTCTTAAACTACTAAATTTTTTTTTACTGTTTTAATTGACACACAGGTCGCGCTTCGGCACTTTTGTTCACACTTTAGCGCTATCACAATTTGTTCTTTTAGCGCTATTGTTTCCCTAATAGCGCTATTGTCCCAAATTTAGCGCTTTTGTTTATAGTATAGTGCTATTGACCCTTAAATAGTGCTTTTGTTCTAGTATTAGCGCATTTGGCTATCTGTGTAATAATTTATTTTAACGCTTTTGTACTTGTTGTTGTGCTCTTGTGTTAAATAGTACTTCTGTTCTCACATAGAGTAGTGCTATTGTAATAGAGTGTTGTAAAAAATGCCTTGTAACCAAAAAATGAAAAAAAATTAGGCTTGTAGAGGCCCACTATGTATGTGGATTTTACTGATTTTTTGTTTCTTGTGAAGGTTTGAACTAACCCATTTTATTTCTTAAGATTTTAGAAATTCACTTTTCTTTTTTTATTGCAAGTTAAAATAATTTTGGAACACTTCATTTTGGTGCTTTAAAACTCACAACAAACTTTGATTTTATTGCAAGTTAAAATCAACTCAAATTTCATTTGGTGCTTTAAAACTCACAACAAACTTTGATTTTCTTGCAAGTTAGGGAACTCAAATTTTATTTTGGTTTTAAAAACTCAACAAAACAAATTTTGATTTTTTTGCATCAACTCAAGCTAAAATTCACAATCCACACTTTGTTTTGGGCAAATAAAAAGAACAATCAACTTGTTTTGTTTTTCAAAGTGATTTACTTCAAGCAAACGTGCTTTTCATTCAGTTGACCAGGATTTCATTTTTCCTAGTTTACTCAACATATTGCCTTGTAAGGATAAAAAAAACACCATGACTGTTGTAGCAACATCTCCAAATAGTTAGATAACATTGCCATGATGAGTTAAAAAGAACAAATGTCTTTTGTGTTTGGCACACTTGTGCAAAAAGTTTGTTGAGTGGTCCTACTTCTCTCACACACTATCCTCTCCCTTGGCTTTCATGGTCCTAGGTGCAAAAGAAAAGTGTTAGTAACACTCAAAGTTTATCTTTTTAAGAGAAACCTACCAAGAGACACATCACTCTTGGGAATGACCTTGCACGGTAAATCCTTCGAGTTGCTATAGAAATCAAGTGTTTGTGAAAGTTGTAGCCTTAGGTATAGTTGTTCCTACAGTGTAACTTGTCGAAAGGACAAATGGGCCCCACCACAAGTTACAAGACTCTTAAGTGAGTCACTGCAGAATGAACTTATGTCCAAAGACATCAAAAATTACTAAACACCTTTATATAGTAGCCCACCCGTTCTATTGATTGAGGATATTTGTGAGAATTAGTGCAAGAGCATAGATGGTTTTGCTCCCAAGATACTCACCATGCATATTTTTTTGAGTAGAACCATAGCTTTTTGAAAGGCTACTTGTAGCTTGATAAAAGTATGCTCGTGCAAAACTTAGTATATCACATCCTTACTTGCCACAACGGGATTCATAAGGTATGTAGTACCAAAGTTGAAGAAATATCAAGATGTGGGCTGAAATTATCGCAACTGGCCATTTGACCTTAGGGATAAAGTGTGTTTGAAGTGTCTTCGTTTTGTGTCAAGACCAGTGATAAACTGAGCCTACTTCAGGCTTTTTGTAAAAACATACCCAAAAACATTTGGAAAAGGGGTCAAAAAGTCCAAAGATTGGGTTGATTTAGACCCACACTTATTTGTGCATTTTTAGGCAACATTCTTGTGTTTGTGTGCTTCCTTTGTTTTCTTGTCAAGAAAAAATAAAAAATCAGTTCCAAAAACAAGTATTCGTCCAACACAAACATTTTCAAAAACCAAAGATCAAAACAAAGTGCAAAAATAAAGTATCAAACTATATGACCATTATTCACATCTTAAGAAAGAAGAATCTTCATCAACATATCAACTTGAAGAAAAGACCATTGAGCTCAAAGGCTTTCATCAAAAGAAGGAAATTCTTCTATCTTAATAGACATTTCTTTATCTCACATAGAACCTTCTTATGTCAAATGTGTCTATATCTTCAAGGAAAATCAAACGAGTTTGATCAAGAGTCATTAAACCGCAAAGCTTTTACTCAATATAGAGCTTTGAGTTATCATAAAAATGAGGCAAAATCAATCCTACTTTCTTTCCAGACATTTGTATCACATATAACTCAGCTGGGAAAGAACCACCAACCCTTGAAAGAGAAGAGGAAGAGTTTGTTCCTTTTCTAACACAAAGTTTTTATTGAAGTTAACATTTCATCCATTATCACATTCACACCTCATCAAATCCATTCCAACTCTCAAAACATCAAGAGGTTTTTGTCCTAAGTTCTCTTTCGATATTGCTTGAATCAAACACAATACTGTAGCGTCATAAATTGTATGCACTTGCTAGGGTGGTACAATTTCACACCTAGTTTAGCACCCGCCTTGGCGCATTTTTCATTTTGCATTGCATTTCCCCTTTAGCACTTAATTAATTAAATTATTCAGGTCTAAGGTTCTATTTTATCATCTCCCATATCATAAAGTTGGGCTCTTTTCATTAAAGTGTGCCCCTTTCATTTTATTCCTCCAATACATCATTTAATCTAAAACCCTAATTAGGTCCTATTTTGAACTTGGGGGCTTGATTTCGGGGGTCAAAACATCTCGAAATCAGCTGTAACTTCAGGATTCTCTCTAAAATCATCATATCCGACGGCCCTGAAAATTTGGTGAAAAGTTGTCGGGACCATGGCGCCCGACGTGCACACGGTTCCAGACATTTTTCTCAAAATTTTAGGAGTGCGATCCAATCATAAAATAAATCTTAACCCCAAGAAATTGGCGGGAGATTCAATCTCTAGGTCAGCCAAAAGTTGAAATTAAGACCTAGGGTTTCATATATAAGAGCTCTCTTTCGTCATTTGAAAGGATCAGAATTTTGGTTTCAGGGACCTTCTACGCAGTGAAAGAGAAGATCTTTGAATACTTCAACAACATTCAATATCCATCCATCAAGCATTCATCAATTTCATTCATCCATTTAGGGCTTTGAAGACATTGAAGAGCAATAAGGGATCACCGACTGAAGATTGGCTTGTACCCCTCCCTTGCGGTTGGGTATGATTTCATGTTGTTTTCATGTCTTTGCATAAGCCTCATTATATCATTTGTATTCATGCTTTAGATCACTTTGCATCTTGATTTGGAGCATTTACATTATCATTTACAAGCAATTAGGGTTTACTTTCTAGGTTGCTCTAGCTTGCTTACTTGCATTTTAGGATCTTGCACACACACAAGGTCTGCACACACACTACTTTTACAATACAACTAGGCTATTCGTGGAGGTGGAAATCACCAAATCGGGGGTTTGACTAAGGCAAAACCCTATATAGCCACCTACAACCCTTTTCAGATATAAGTGCAGATTTCTGAATTTGAAGGACGCTGCAAGTTGCAGATCCGACGGAAGCAGACTGAGACAGAACTTCACACCAAATTTCAGTGCAAAAGACCAGGACAGGTGCGTGGGGCGCCCTGGTCTTGCCAGGACAGGGGCGCTGGGCGCCCTAGTCCCTGGGACAGTGGCGCTGGGCGCCCTGGTCCCTCTGTCAGACAACAATTTTTAGCATTTCCGACAACTTTTCAGGTTGCAGAACAACAATTTCAGGAGCAGTTTCAGGGGCAGAATTAGGACAGTGGCGCCCGTGCCCCCATCCCGAACATTTTCACTCAGATTTTAACTCCAGGTATGCATTTGCATTCTTGTCTTGTCCTTGTGTTTACAGCTTTCCATTGTTTAATTTCAATTCTGCAATCTTGTTATTAGTTCATACTTGCACTTTGGGGTTAGGAATTGAACTTGCATCATTTTATCTTTCAATTACAACAAAGGAATAGAAATCCTAATAGGTAGCCCATGGCTCTCTCTTCCACAAAAATAAGTAGCCAATTGTGTGATACCTCTAGGCTCTTTCGTATTCTGCAATGTGTGTCAAAAGGTAGGATTAGGGCATGTTAGCCTAGTCTCGCTTTTTCTCTTACACATTTTGGTGAACCCGACGTGAATTCCAATCTTCTCTAATTCTAATTTATGTTTTCAAATTTGAGTGTTTATGCTATTTCAAATTCAAATTTGTATTTACAAGTTTTAATTTCTTGCAAGATTCAAAAAATTCAGTGGAAATTTTTGCTAAAACACTAATTTTTCAATTCAAAGTTGAACTTGTGGATAGCTTAATTGGGATCAATCTGATTTAGGAACTCATTTGAATCATAAATTTCATTTTCTAAATCTACATTTTAAGTGCTTGCATTGAACATTTCCTTCTATTTTGCATGTGTTATCATTTGAAAGAGGAAAATTGTTGTCATGATGCATTCATTTGATAATGGGTTAGCTTCCCTTGTTTCAATTTTTCCTTCTCCGAAAGAACCTTCCCCCATCTATAACAACATTTTAGTGCCTAAAAGAGTTGCTACCAATCCCTTTGAGACTCTCCCATGCTCTAAGGATGAAGACTTTAAGAGTGATCTTGACAATTCTCCTGAAATGTGCCCTTCCTATTTAGCTATCCTAGAGGAAGAGAATGATATCATAAACACCTTTCTTAATGTTACTTCACCTTCCCTACATATGCCTCTCCTAAAATGTGCCCTTCCTATTTAGCTATCCTAGAGGAAGAGAATGATATCATAAACACCTTTCTTAATGTTACTTCACCTTCCCTACATGATGCCTCTCTAAGTGAAAAGGTATTGATGGACATTGACTTATTTTCATCTAAAGTTGGTCCTTCCAATGGGGGCATGTTAGTGCAACAAGAGGTTATGAACACTTCTTTCAAAGATCTCCTTCCTAAGCATGAATCTTTGGAGAAATATGTTCATGTTCCTCCTAAAAAACACTCCCTTCATGAGGATCCTTTTGTGCAAGAAGATGACATGATCCCTACATTCCCTAGTGATGGCATTTCCTTTTCCAACAAAATTCCCACTAGAGATGATGAATTAATGATAAATGCTTACCCTTCTCCTAAAGTTTGTCTTACCCATAAGCATCCCTTAGAGAAAGAAGATGAAATAATAAGCAATTTCCTTAATTCTCTCTCCCCTAAAGATCATATTGAACATATTTTGAGGAAAGAGGACGAGTTTAACACATCTATTGATGCTCTCCCTCCTAAGGATGAGGAATTAATAAACAATGTTATCTCCTCTCCCGAAATTGACAATACATCAAACATTTCTTTCAACAACTTCACTATTTGGGATGAACCATTAGAAGAAGGTGTAGATTATTCTCTACCCCATGAGAGAACCCTAGCCAAAGGGGATGAAATCAAGATTGAAAACTCCCTTGATAGTTTCTCACCTTCCTTGAATCTCAATTATTCTTCCTCTAAAAATAAAGCATCTCCCTCTCCTCAACTTGGTTCTACTCATAAGGATACCCTAGTTCAAAGCAAGATGGTTAACATTTCTTTCAAAGATCTCCCTCTCAAAAGTGAGACTTTAGAGAGTAATTTTGATCCTTCTCCTAGAGATTTTATTCCCCATGTAGACCCTTTGATGATAGAGGATGATATGACCTTTCCTACTATTACTCTGCCTACTAGAACATCAATGCCTACCCCTTGTCTCTCTCCTGAAATTGATTTAATCTATGATGAGATTTTAGTGCAAGAGAAGACTATCAACAATTCTTCCAACACTTTTGTTCATTCCTCTAAACCATCCTCAATCAATTTGATACATGTGAATGAAACACCTAACAAACCTCTCTTCACTGTCCAAGGTGCTTGTCCTTCTCAAAATTCTCAACCTTTAAATAAGCCTATCTTAGTGGTTCAAGGTGGTTATGCTAATGATTCTTTTTGCACTCCTAAGAAACCTATTATTACTATGCAAGGAGGTTATTCTACTAAGAGTCGTTATGAGTATGTTAAGCAACTGACTAGAGAGAGTTATAATGCGGTTGCTCATACCTATAACACAAGAAACAATAGGCAACCTAATCCTCCTCCAGTTATCCCAACTTCACTTCCTCCTTCCCAACCTATTCTTCCTCAAGCTCCTCGTATTTCACAAATGCTTAGTAAGGACTATGATCTTATTGAACAACTTAAAACTACTCCGGCTAAGATTTCTATTTGGGATTTAGTTCAAACTTCTTCCGCTCATCATGAAATGTTACAAGATGCCTTGAAAGATTTGAATGTTCCTCCACCTAATACATCTAGTAATATAGTGTCTTTGGTTAACTCTGTGATGAATCCTAAAGCTCAAATTGTGTTTACTCAAGATGAGTTGCCTACTAGTGAAATTCAACATCAATATGATCCTTTGATGATTGTGGTTATCATAAATGACACTGCTATAAGACGAACACTGGTAGATAATGGTTCTGGCCTTAATGTGTGTAGCATTAATCTATTGCATAAGATGAATGTGGATACATCCCTTATTGAGCCTAACTCTCATCCCATTTGAGGCTTTGATAATGTGGCTAAGTCTTCATTAGGTATTATCACCTTACCCATCATAGTGGGACCTGTTACTTTTCCTACTCCTATCCATGTTATGTCGGGAAATCTAACATACAACTTGTTATTAGGGAGACCTTGGATTCACAGTATGCAAGCCATCCCCTCTATATTGCATAGACAAGTTAAATTTATTTATAATAATAAGACATATACCTTGATAGGTGATACTAATTTTCAAGCTTGTTTGCAAACATCTACTTCCAAAGGGAGTTCTTCTAAGCCTTCCTCTTCTAGTGATGACTCGTTAAACAAGATACCTATGGATGAATCATCACCCTCTGATAATCAAAATTATTTGGATGAGTCTGAAGTTCCTGAAGAAGACTCTTCTCAACTTGAATCTACACATGAAAAGGCTTTTGATCCTGAGAAGGTTCTCGCAGAAGACAATTGGGGATCTCTTGATTTTAATCCCACCTTTGTAGGTGAGTATAGGGTTCCTCCTAGAGAGCTTAAAGTTAAAAAGAAGGAAGAAACTAGAGATCAATCAGTCTTACCTGAACCTATGAGCAATAATTTTGTGGCCGCTTCTCAAACTTCTTCTCCTCACACCTCTAATTCTGAAGAATTTGGTTCTTTGTCTTATGAAAAACCACCTTCTCTTTCTAAAATGGCTAATCGTTATGGCCGTGGTTTTCATATTTTGGCTAAGAGTGGCTATAGTGGAAATGGTTGTGGCACAAATGAACAAGGAATTAAAGTTCCTTTAGAACATAACATGCATGAATATTCATTTGGACTTGGATATAATCTTTCTAAGCCCACCAAAGCATCTAAAAGACCATCTCTCAATGTGAATGCTATATTTAGTAGTGATGATGATCTCACTTCAACTAAATCATCTTATACTTCTATCAACTCTCATTTCCCCCATAAGGAAATCTTGGCGATGAACAAATCTCTTTATGACTCCCCTCAAATTTCTAAATCCACTTATGAATCTTTATCTCCTATTCATCATAAAGTCCTTTCCTCTAGGGATAAGGCTCTAATAAATTACACTCATCCCTCTTCTAAGATTTCTTGTGACTTTTCTTCTTCAATTTTAATCATTTTATACATGTTTTTGATCTCACTTATAGTTGAGCATTTATCATGTCATATTCAAATACCTCATTCAATCTATCATGTCTTTAAATAACATTAAAGGCTATTATGTTGCTCATCATTATGTGACATTGGTAGCTCATTTACTGGGGGCTCATTGTCATTCATGATGGTACAATTTCAAGTGCAATCATATTTTTGAAGCAACATAATAGCCTGATTTTTCTATGTTATCTCTTGTTCCTATGGGGACAAGAGTGATTTCATACATCTCTTCTTTTTATGGTTAAAATTTCCCTTTGGGGTAATAGTGTGGAAATATTGATCATCTTTTCTTTAGAATCCTCTTTTCCTAGATATGGGAGAAGATGTGTATTCTCTTTCTTATCCTACCCACTTCTTGTGAGGAGCATTTTACATACACTAATGTCTTGCTTGCATGAACTCATGTGAGTATGTAGTACATTTTGCTTATGTCTAAATCTCTCCCTAGAAGATTGTGTAAGTCCTTCTCATTGTCCTTATCCTTGGGAAGCAATGATCTTTCCTTATTTTTATCTAAGGATCCACTTTTTCCTATTTCATGGATGGTGTGAACTTTATTACTTGATGTTATTCCTTGTATGCATTTGTTGTTGTTTTTTTAAGGATTCTCTCTTACAAGAGGTGTAAGTCCTTGACTACAACCTCTTTTGCACTTGGTAAAATACATCCATAATGAATTCACTCTCCCAATTGGGTTAAAAAGAGCGTCATCCTTCTTTAAGAATCACTTTCACCTCGCAAAAGAAGGAAATATTACATTCTTATTCTCTTCTTTGTCTTATTCTAGAAGATGTTATATTTGTCTAAGACAATTCCTCTCGGGGATAGGTGTCTTTTGTACAAAGATCTCTTCTCCTCTAAGGATCTCCTTTACACATACTACAAGATATCCCTTTTCATCTATCTTATCTTTTCTTCTCTTTGCATTTTGTTTCCATTTACATCCTTCATCTTGTGTTAGAGAACTCTCAAATCCTCACACTTTTTGTTGTGTTGGAATTGAGATTTAGTCCTCTTTCTTACCAAATGATTCTCCATTAGTTTTTGATCTCATATCAAATCTTCTTGTGAGCATTTGTCATCAATATTCTTTAACAATTCAAAGTGGTAAACATGATACCCTGTTTCAACTCACTAAAATTAGCAAGCCGAAACAGAGGGGGGCATATACCTACCCTCGAATTTTCATCACCTTCTTTAGTAAGCATTAGGTGATTTTGTGATCTAACGTGTGTTTTGTAGGGTGCGGTTCCTAACTGTGTACTGCAGATACCGCTAGGGGCTTCGTTCGACAGACTTATGGATATATCCTTTTTCAAATAATGTTTACTTTTCTGTACTTTAGCTTGCATATGCACGTAGTGTTCATATGACCGCTAAAGTGGGGGCTACATGTAGCGTCGTAAATTGTATGCACTTGCTAGGGTGGTACAATTTCACACCTAGTTTAGCACCTGCCTTGGCGCATTTTGCATTTTGCATTGCATTTCCCCTTTAGCACTTAATTAATTAAATTAATTAGGTCTAAGGTTCTATTTTATCATCTCCCATATCATAAAGTTGGGCTCTTTTCATTAAAGTGTGCCCCTTTCATTTTATTCCTCCAATACATCATTTAATCTAAAACCCTAATTAGGTCCTATTTTGAACTTGGGGACTTGATTTCGGGGGTCAAAACATCTCAAAATCAGCTATAACTTTGGGATTCTCTCTAAAATCATCATATCCGACGGCCCTGAAAATTTGGTGAAAAGTTGTCGGGACCATGGCACCCGGCGTGCACACAGTCCTAGACATTTTTCCCGAAATTTTAGGAGCGCGATCCAATCATAAAATAAAGCTTAACCCCAAGAAATTGGTGGGAGATTCAATCTCTAGGTCGGCCAAAAGTTGAAATTAAGACCTAGGGTTTCATATATAAGAGCTCTCTTTCTTCATTTGAAAGGATCAGAATTTTGGTTTCAGGGACCTTCTACGCAACGAAAGAGCAGATCTTTGAAGACTTCAACAACATTCAATATCCATCCATCAAGCATTCATCAATTTCATTCATCCATTTAGGGCTTTGAAGACATTGAAGAGCAATAAGGGATCACCGACTGAAGATTGGCTTGTACCCCTCCCTTGGGGTTGGGTATGATTTCATGTTGTTTTCATGTCTTTGCATAAGCCTCATTATATCATTTGTATTCATGCTTTAGATCACTTTGCATCTTGATTTGGAGCATTTACATTATCATTTACAAGCAATTAGGGTTTACTTTCTAGGTTGCTCTAGCTTGCTTACTTGCATTTTAGGATCTTGCACACACACAAGGTCTGCACACACACTACTTTTACAATACAACTGGGCTATTCGTGGAGGTGGAAATCACCAAAGCGAGGGTTTGACTAAGGCAAAACCCTATATAGCCGCCTACAACCCTTTTCAGATATAAGTGCAGATTTCTTAATTCGAAGGACGTCGCAAGTTGCAGATCCGACGGAAGCAGACTGAGACAGAACTTCACACCAAATTTCAGTGCAAAAGACTAGGATAGGGGCGTGGGGCACCCTGGTCCTGCCAGGACAGGGGCGCTAGGCACCTTGGTCCCTGGGATAGTGGCGCTGGGCGCCCTGGTCCCTCTGTCAGACAACAATTTTTAGCATTTCTGACAGCTTTTCAGGTTGCAGAACAACAGTTTCAGGAGCAGTTTCAGGGGAAGAATCAGGACAGTGGCGCCCGCGCCCCCGTCCCGAAGATTTTCACTCAGATTTTAACTCCAAGTACGCATTTGCATTCTTGTCTTGTCCTTGTGTTTACAGCTTTCCATTGTTTAATTTCAATTTTGCAATCTTGTTATTAGTTCATACTTGCACTTTGGGGTTAGGAATTGAACTTGCATCATTTTATCTTTCAATTACAATAAAGGAATAGAAATCCTAATAGGTAGCCCGTGGCTCTCTCTTCCACAAAAAGAAGTAGCCAATTGTGTGATACCTCTAGGTTCTTTTGTATTCTGCAATGTGTGTCAAAAGGTAGGATTAGGGCATGTTAGCCTAGTCTCGCTTTTTCTCTTACACAAATACATCCCTTTTAGAGTGTCTCTACATCTAGGATAAACTCATCCTAAGATGCATTTCTACATGGGTTAAAACTAGTCTATAAGTGAATCCTCTCATTACTAGGTAGTTGGGTCTTTAACACATCTCACATCTCTCTAAACCTTATCATATCAAACATTGTCAACCAAACACAACAAGCAATTCAAGGAAGGGACTTTGGTAACATCTACCTTTAGTATTAGTGATCCATATGCAAAACACTTCACCAAACATTAATCTTTCATTCCATCACCAACTCATCATCATTTTCACCAAACTTCAAGAAAAACTTGTGAACAAAATGGCTCAAACCAGATCAAGGTCTAGACAAGTATACATTGAAGAGGAAGAGGAGGAAAATATCAATGAATTCCAAGAAGCTCTTGGAGGAAACACAAATGATGAAAATACAAGTACTCCTACTCCCGTAACAATAGAAAGGGAACAACACAACCCTCTCTTTAATCGACGTTTTGACGAGATACTCAGGAGCAATGCTGATGCTCAACTTTTAAGAGTTGCCCAAGATTGAGCCAAACTACCCTCTGATTTTGATATTGCACAACTAAGGCAAGCATCAAAATGCCAAAGTCGTAATGAGGATGACAAAGGTCGAGATCACATCAGATACAACCTTGATCAAGGAAATCCTCCACCTCTTCCTCCTCCAAATGACATAGACATGTTGTGGCAACAAGTTGAGAATTTAGCCCAACAACTTCATAGTGGTGTGAAAACAAACTAGTTTTCACTTAATGATATTTGTCCCTATCCTTTTCACAGGAATCTACATATGCCACCTTTTCCATGAGGTTTTGAAACACCTAAGTTCGAAAAGTATCGAGGAAAAGGAGACCCTCACAATCATGTTAGGGAATTTCATTTAGCATGCCTAGAAGCGGCATATGAGGACACATACCTAATGTGACGCTTTCCGCAAAGTTTGGACAGGACAACTACATCATGGTTTTCTCAACTAGAAGTTGATATTAGAACATTCAAAGAATTGGTCCAGAAATTCCTTGCACATTACTCACATAACATTGAACGCGATATCACCATGGCTGATCTATGTAACACTAAGCAAAATCCTAGGGGAGCTATTTTCAGCTTTCCTGCAATGATGGAAACAATCGTCTAAGAGATGTTCCCTTCAACTACCTAAAAGAGAGCTAGTGGAAATATTTATTTCCAACTTGAACGAAGAAATAGAATTTCATTTGGATGTGAAAGGCACATAGTCCTTTAATGAAATGATCACCCAGGGTTTAAAATATGAAAGGGACCTCATCAAAAAGGGGCTTATCAAAATATACAATGAACCCAAAGATGCCCCTCACCCACGATTCAACAGTGATAAACCTAACTTTTGGAATAAAAATTAAAACATTGTCAATGATGGGGTTGTAGATGCACAAACTATCAAAAGTGCACAACCTGTGGTCCGATTTGTAGGGCGAAAACCCCCTCCTAAGACCAACATGGTTCCTCCCCGACTAAATCAAGGACGCAATGTTCAGCAAGAAGAACCAAGGCAAATACATCAGAATTATAAACCAAAATGTACATACACCCCCTTAAGGGAACCTATTGAAACAATGTTATGTCAATTGGTCTCTTCAAATCTGGTGACCTTACCAAAGGCATCCAATTACGAACCTTAGATTAAACCTTCATGGCGGAGGGACAATGGACATTGCGAATTCCATCAAGGGAAGGGCATAAAATAGGCAATTGTCATAGATTGAAAGATCTTGTTCAGGATCTTATTGACCGAGGCGAGATTGAAATTGAAGGACACAACCCAAAAACAACAAATAATTTGATCATCTTATGTTTAAGAATCCACTTCCATCACAAGATCAAAGGGGTCCTTCCACTTCAGGGCAAAACACAGATATCACTGATTATACGCGAGCCACCTATAATTACACTATGAATCACCTATATGATGCCAATGAACAAATTACAACCATTACCATAAAAAATCCAAACTCTACCTGCAATGTTGTTACACACCGCAGAAAGATCACCATTAAAGCAGCTCCACAAGGCACCCCCTCCATCTCAAAGTAGTATAACCTTGTGTAATAATTAGATAAAATGCCCACATTTATCTCCATCTTAGAGATTTTGCACCTATCCCCATCTCCTAAAACAATCTTGGATCAAGCTCTCCAAGAGGCATCAGTTCTTACAAATCTAAATACAGATCAATTCCAAGCTATGGTTGGAAATCTGAGGTCATCACCATGTCTCACTTTCTCTGAAAGTGACAATACATCCTTCTACCAACCTCATAATGCATCACTCCATATTGAAGTATTTATCAACCAACATAGGTTCAAGCGAGTCTTGATCGACAATGGAACAGGCCTAAATATCTGTACACTACAATTGGTCACAGCATTGGGATATACAATTGAATTAGTGGATCCCCGCAAAAAGATACTATAAAAGCCTATGATGTTGCAGAGCGTTCATCCAAAGGAGCAGTTGTGTTACCAATCCGAGTAGTCCCAGTGGTGAAGCACATCATATTTCAAGTTTTGGATCTTCCTCTGCCATATAATTTGTTGTTAGGAAGACCTTGGATACACGCCATGCAAGATGTTCCATCCACCTACCACTAATGTATCAAGTTCCCTCATAACGGTGAATTAATTACAATCCTAGGTGATGCAAATCCCTTTGCATATTGTAACAATATCAACCATCAACCAGAGATTACCATTCCTAACAAAAGACAAGCCACCTCATCCACCTCATATGTTAGTCCAACCTCTCTTTCCAATTCAAACACCACTATACCCAAGCAAGAGAAGCTAAAGATGAAAATAACAGAGGAAGGTCTCGGGGAGTACAATCTCAACCAACTCTTTTGTGTTGGGAAACTACCCACTTCTCCTAGAAATCATGGTCAACCCAACATGCACTTTGAGGCCTTTTATCCTTGGAAAGAGTCAAGAAGAAGAAACCATAGATGAAGACTTAGCATAATGGATCTATAAAGACCCAATCACCACGGACATCTTGTAATCTAAGCTTCCCACAGATCAGTATGGAAAAGGCCTTCTCATTATGCAAATAATGGGCTATGATGGTTAGAGTGCTTTGGGACCTTGCAAGCAAGGACAACATGAGTAGCTGCAACCAGAATTAAAGCCCAAAGATAACACAGGCTTAGGCTTTCAAAAGGAGATTCTTCCTAAACTTAGATTCAAAGGGAAACCTAGCAAACCTCTATATCAGCCGACTATAAACATAAAGAGGTCACCTTTGATTATATTAGTAGCACCAAGAACCACACCAATTAATCCAATACAGTTGAACATCCCAGCAATAACATCCACAACACCAATCATCCCACCAATCAAACCAACATCCCCCTCAGTAGCAGTAACTGTATCAATAGCACCATTATGAATATTAGAACCCCCAACAGTATCAAAAACACTGGCAATTCCAACAGAAGCAGCAGAGTTAACAATGTCGATACTCCCTGTATCGGATTCATTGATCCCCATAATCCTTCTTGCAACACCGATCATTTCATCTACAATGGTACATCAACCGATCACACTTGTAGTGTTTAACTCAAATGACATCGGGCAGTATGGTATAGTAATCGGATACTAGAAAGCAACTCAGAGACTGACTCACATGAGTGGGAATTTGATTTAGTACATCTCAATACTTCAAATGAGGAAGATGCATCACCACCTCCACCTCACAAATAAATCCTTGTTTACGGAGAGGCACAGATTAAAACCTCTTGGGTTCCTGAACTGGAAACACCTTCCATAGACCCTACGTCACATCCTACGCTCGATTCTGACAGTTTGAGTAATATCAATGACCTTCACCACAACATCTTGACCCTCACTAACACATCTTATGAACTTAACCTAATCGATGAGGTAATACCCATTATCCATCCTGAACTCATCGAATGGAACCAACCTAATCCCCCATGTCTTGACCATTTCCAAAATGATGAGGCGATCATTGAATTTTTGGAACTATGGAATAACATACCAAGCAGGGATCACAAAGCTAGATTCTCCATTGAACTTAATAGTGTAGCTTACTTCGAGGTGGATGCCAAACCTTTCAGCTTAAAAAATATAACAATAAAACATGGATCTTCTAGTGAAAACCACACTATGGCACTATTTCATCCCACAAAAGTAAAAAGAAAGAGCATATCCAATGGTGAAAACCTCTCTGAGGCACTCGAGGATGAAAGGTTTGACATCCTCCCCTCTAGTACACAACAAGGATGATCAACGATTCTCATCGAGGAAACAAAAGAATTCAACATGGAGACTCTTGAAACTCCTCACCACATACATCTAGCATCTCTTTTAACTCCGGAGAAACAACCTAAGTTTGTCAAATTCTTCTAGAAGCATCAAATCAACTTTGCATGGTCATATGCAGACATGCCTTATCTTGATCTGAATTTAGTCATGCATCACCTCACTGTCATAGAAGCAGCCAAGCCTGTCAAACAAAAGCTTCGCAAGATGCATCCCCAGATTGCGGTGCTAGTGAAAGTAGAACTTAAGAAACTCCTGGATGTTGGTTTTATTAGACCAATTGATTATGCAGATTAGATATCCAACATTGCACCTGTTGGAAAACCAAATGGGGGCATCCATATCTATACTGATTTCTGAGATCTAAATAAGGCATGTCCTAAAGATGACTTCCCCCTACCAAACATTGACATGATCGTGGACCTAATAGCAGGACATGCCATGCTTTCTCTCATGGATGGCTTTTCAAGGTACAACCAGATAAATATTGCACCAGAGGATCAACATAAGACAACCTTCACCTATCCATAGGGCACATACTGTTGGAATGTAATGCCTTTTGGTCTAAAGAATGCAGGAGCGACCTATCAAAGAGCAATGACCACCATCTTTCATGATATGATGCGTACCATAATGGAAGATTATGTTGATGATTTATTGGCAAAATCATTAACAAGAGAAGGCCATCTGGAAATATTAGAGAAAATCTTTGATAGACTGGAACAATATAATGTTCGACTCAATCCAAAGAAATGTGTCTTTGGAGTAACCTCAGGGAAACTTCTAGGATACATTGTCTCAAGAAAAGACCTTGAGGTCGATCCTGCAAAGGTCAAAGCAATCATGGACATGCCACCTCCAAAGAATATCAATCAGCTAAGGACACTCTAAGGGCAGCTACAATCCATCAAAAGATTCATTGCACAACTGGTAGATAAGTGTCACTCCTTTACACACCTGCTACACAAAAACATCCACTTTCAATGGGATATCAGATGCCAACAAGCATTCCAGATTCTTAAAGACTATCTCATGAATACACCATTGCTGATCCCACTGGATCCGAGTAAGCCTTTATTTCTCTATATTTCAGCAACTAATACAACATTAGGAGTATTGTTGGCTCAATATAATGCAAAAGGGAAAGAGTGTGTTGTTTACTACATCTCTCGCACACTGGTCGGCTATGAACTCAATTACACCACTATTGAGTGAGCTTGCCTAGCAGTAATCTTGGGAGCCACTAAACTGAGGCACTATCTATTAACACATAAAGTACAACTCATTGCCAAAGTAGATCCACTAAAATACTTACTCAACAAAGCAACATTGACTGGTCGCTTGGCCAAATGGGTGACGATTCTCAGTGAATTTGACATCGAGTATGTGGACCGTAAGGCTATCAAGGGTCAAGTTATTGAAGATCAGTTGGCTGATACACCACTCATAGGTGATCATCCTCTCATTTCTAATTTTCTAGATAAAGATATGTTCATGATCACAACAACACAACCATGGAAACTATACTTTGATGGATCATACACTAGGCATGGCTCGGGGGTAGGCATTCTATTTATCACACCTCAAGGTGACAACATCTTGAAGTCTTACAAGCTCACATTTCCATGCATGAACAACATAGTGAATATGAGGCCTTGATCATAGGACTTCGACTAGCCATACAATGGAAACTGAAAGAGCTATATATATATGGCAACTCCCAACTGGTCATCCGACAAGTCACAGATGAATATCAGACCAAGGATGATAAACTCATACTGTACAAGCAAATGGTGGACAGTTTAAAGGCATCATTTACTACTATCACCTTTAAGCAGATACCCTAAGATCAGAATCAAGCTATTGACGCTATGGCTACTATCACGTCTCTCCTTGATCTTTCACAGAATTCAACATACTACGAGTTCTTGGTGGAATAGATTTGGATTCATGCTTATGATATCCCCGAATCTAAGATGATATGCCACCTTGTCAGTTCTGAATCCCCATGGTATGGTGAGCTCTACACCTATCTTCGCAATCACACACTTCCTCCTAACTAATCGAATAACCAACGTAAAACCTTCATTCACCAAACCACTCGATATATCATTATTGTTGAAACCCTATATCGATGCAGTCTTGATGGTACTCTCCTTTGATGTCTAGAACAGGATGAGATAACAAAGGCCTTGGAAGAGGTACATGAAGGAATTTGTGGAACTCATTCAAGCGGTCCTTCACTAGCTAAGAAGATCATACGTGTTGGATACTATTGGTTGTCCATGGAAAAAGAGTCCTACTACTTTGTCAAAAAATGCAAGAAGTTCCAAATTCATGGAGACCTGATACATGCACCAGCTTAGGTTTTGCAACCAATCACAACACCATGGCCCTTTTGTCAATGGGGCCTTGACCTTGTGGGAAAAATTCATCCATCTTCATCCAATGGCCATAAGTTCATCATTACCACTACTGAATACTTCACAAAGTGGATTGAAGCTGTTCCACTTACCCAAGTCACCGACAAGACAATCGCCTCATTCTTCCCTAATTACATCATCTGCCGATATGGTGTACCCATGTCCATCATCACAGATAACAGGCTTCCTTTCAAAAATTAGGATATCTGTGAGCTCTATGAGAAGTTTCACATCGAACACCGCTTTTCCACTCCCTATTACCCAAAAGAAAATAGTTAGGCTGGAGCATCGAACAAAAACATATTGAGAATCCTCAATAAGACAATCAATGATGTCAGCCGTCATTGGCACGTTCAATTGAATCCAACACTATAGGCGTATCAAACTAGCATTAGAACCCCTATAGGCACAACTCCCTACTCATTGGTCTATGGAGAAGAAGCTATCTTACCTATTGAGGTTGAGATACCATCTCTACAGGTTTCCTTGCATAATCTCATATATGATGAAGCATACCGAGTATCTCATCTCCAAGACTTGGAACTGCTTGATGAGAAATGACAACCTGCATACAATCACCTCAAAGCCTATCAACAACACATGAGAAGAAGCTATAATCATCGAGTTAGACCTCATAGATTTGAGGTAGGTGATCTTGTTCTTCAAAAGAATCCTTGTAACCAACCAAATAGATAACATCAAGAAAAGTTTGAATCAAACTAGCTGGGTCCATATGTTATCACTGTTGTATTTGGGTCCGGGGCATATCAGTTGGCTACTTCAGAAGGAGAACCGCTAGCAGATCCAATCAACAACATGCACCTCAAACGGTTTTATACTTAGGATCCCACATATATAAAAAAAAAAACCAAAAACATTTAGATAAATGTCTTGAAGAAAATACAAAAAAATCAAAATAGTAAAAAAAAATTATACATCCAAACGGTGAACAACCACTTCGATGGCACCTTGGGTAAGTGCGATGGTGAAAACCTAGGAAACAGGAGCCACTCGTAAAGGCTATGGCTCCATTTTCTTTCAAACTTGTTGTGATCACATCCATTGCATTTATTCATCCATTAGTCAAACCATGGCTTGTTATTGATCTACAATCAAGGATAGTACTTCATGTGTCTTGCATCACACTTTTTCATAGTCATGTCTAAACTGGGGGCAATGCTCTTAAACCTATTAATGGAAGTGGATTCTACATTACTTATGATTCATTGAGTTCTTCACTCAAAACTGTCTCACAAAATTCAAAAACATTCAAAACTGTCTCACAAAATACCAAAAGCATTCAAAAACACTCACAAAATCTAAAAACATCATAAAACATCAAAAATCAATAAAAAACATGGCAACGCATAAAAAATCCATTGTACATACACATTGAAATAGACATCAAACAAACATTTTAAGCTACTCAAAATGATGATCACTTATCAAATCAACCAAACAATCAACACAGGTACGCACAACTATCTTAACAAGGATGCCTGTTTCCTTACCAAAACAAAGACAAAAAAATAATATTTTCTTTGACAAGAAAATTTTGTTTAAGCCATCAAGTACTTGGTCAGTTTGATAAATTATTTATTCATTTATATCAGGTTCCTACACTACTCCAGGATATCCACAAGTGATTAGAGTAGCCAGGATAGTTCCTAAGTATTGTCCTGTTTATTTTCTGTGAATTATTCCAATGAAGTTCTGGGGCATGTACTAATGGTGTCTACGTGAGAAGTTCACTAAGATACGTAATCTTATGCAAAATAAAGTCATGGATCACTATGACTTGCTGACTACATTGTATACCTCGGCCATATGAGCATGAAACATTATGGAGGGTCCATATTCTTTATTTCTACTACTTGCTTGCAAGTATAATGCTCCAAACCTGGTTCCTACTACCTCATCCAAGATTGATACTACCATGCTCAATGATAAAAAATAAAAGCACTATACATTGTCATTCCATCTCATCTGTATATATAGCATTTCATTGCATTCCATCCATCCATACATTCATAAATAGTTGCATATCATTCATACATAATAATGACAATGGGTGCATACTCTATTTCTCTCTTCTTCCATAGGAATAGGTCCTCCATATCTTCTATCTAACATTGAATCCACCCCCTCACCCTCCCTATCTTGATCATTAACATCATCATAATCTCTTCATCATTTCCCATCAACTCAATCAAGCTATGTTCATCACCATCCATCTCTAACAGGAGGGCTTGCGCTTCCCATCCTCAGTCATCCACACAATCAAGCCAGTTACTCTGTCTACACAAGTACATCGACTCACACACACCTAGACTATCAACAGATACTCTGATCAAGTATCTTCGGGTCTCAACAGGTAATCGATCATGGCAAACCTAGACTAGAACAAGCATTTATCATAATGACCTAGTCTCAACAGGGCTACAATGATTCCCCACAACCATCCATCACACGCACACACTATCAATTGACCAACGAATTAAACATAATCATAACGGATAATTACATCAATTGTCTAAGTCTTAACGAGTATTTTTCTTCAAATACCTTGATTTCATCAAGCAATTACATCAATTGTCTAAGTCACCATCAGGTCACTTTGATTCACTTACTTAGACTTTATCTTGTCCAAGCAAACAACTGACATCAACTGTCATTCTTTGACTTGACTGGGGACATTAAACCAATTGCACCAGATTGTTCAACCAATTTTAATCAATTGTATAGCATCAATCAAAAGCGAACATCACATTTGCACCGTATATTTTGCCTGACCGAAAGGTACTCACTATCTTGTTGTTTCTCCATTTCACTCCATTTTCTCCCTTTCTTTCCCCGTTATTGCTAATTTCTTCTATTCTACCTCCCCTCCACTTCTTGTTCTTTTTCGAGAGATCGCCTGATTTTTTGAAATTTTCGGCCTATCTCTTGAGGGGGAATACCACCCATTAAATTAACATTTTATGGGGCATATTTCTTCACACCCATTTTTCTTTCTTTGAAACGATGCGATAAATCGCACCGTCTCAAAGAGGGGCAAATATAGTAACATAAATATGTCCATTTTAATTAAATGAATATTTGCTATTTATTTGATTAAAAACCCACTAGCCAACAGATTAATTAAATTAACATTTAATTAATTCATCTTCAAATCATTCTCCTATTAATTAAATAAATTTATTTATTTTAATTAATTCATTAAACCAAATTCACAATCAATTAAATGAATAAATCCTATTTATTTCATTTAATCCCCTTTCCTCTTTTAAGTAAATAAATAAAATATTTATTTAAATCATTAAATTCCCCCCACTTGTATTCTCCTAAAAATACAAGTTGCACCTATTTGTTGAAATAAATGAATTTTATTTAAATAAAAATCCTATTTTCCCTCACCCACCAAACCCACTTGCAATCCTAGTCCCCTTCTAGATTTTTCTAAACCCCTTCCTAATTAGCCTAATCCATCCCCTAAATATTGTCACATTCCTAAGCAACTTGGAGTCACTTCTCAAAGACTCCAAAGTCTTTGAAAAACATTTAATGCTTTATGTGTCCAACAAGCTAACCTCTAAAGTCTTCCAAACCACTAATGGCTCTTACATGACCATTTATGGTTAAATCCACTTGCACCCATGGTTAGGGACTTTGACCCCTAACTCAACCCTAATGTAACCCATGTGTCTCCTCAAGCTTTTATTTCTTTGACCATGGTTATCCTCACTAACTCTTCAACAAGAGTTTATCCATTGGATAAAAGCATTATTCTTTGAATAATGAATTTATCCATTCAACTCAACCTTAACCTTACCTTCCAAGTTAACCCTCAAGTCATGTCAAGAATTTAATGCTTCTTCCCTCTCCTGTCAACCCCTCTCATGTTGACACTTGTCATCCTGGGATTGGGTTGAAAGCCCTCACATGGATTGAATATCATTCAATCCTGACCCTTGTTGAGATTACTCAATCTCAACCATCCATTGCTCCATTTTTCCTATAAATAGAGCTCACATTCCTTATTTTTAATTCCTCAAAAATCCTCAAGCATTCTCAAGCATTCTCAAGCATCCTCAAGTATACTCAAGCATTTAGCATTCTTAGCCTTAATCCTAAAAACTTGCAAGCAGTTACATTATAGCCATTTTTAGAGAGCATTTAGCATAAATAAATCATATTCACTCTTTTGGTCTAAAATCAACACTAGCTAATTAGATAATCTCTTATTTTAGCTTTTTGTTCACATTTGCATAGCATTTAGTTAATCATCTTTCATCTTGAACCTCTATAAGGGATCCATAGTGCAAAAAGCTATTGAGAGCTACACTAATTTGGAACTTGGAGAGGAGAGGAACAAGGGAGGAGGAGCTACAAGCATGGTGGAAGACATTTGGAGATGTCTTCTTGTATTTATAAATCTTTCATTATGTTTTTAGTGTCTTTCTTGGTATGCCTGCTTAGATTAGTCTTTAGTTGATTAACACTAACATTTCACTTTGTTTCTTGTGCTTCTTATGTGTTATACGATCATGGGTTTTTGTCTAACATACCCCATTTTGCAGAGCATCAGATAGGTTAGTTTAAGAAGTTAGTCATGTAGATAGTTTGCATATGGAAAAATAATCCACAACATTGTAATCCAAAAATCATCAATTTGAATTTGATTGAATATCAATTTTAGTTTTAATCCTTCTATGCATTCAATGGAAAGATAATTTTATCTTTTTGTGCTCTTGATTTCACATATGGTATTAGAGAAAGCGTGACAGTGACATGGTTTCCAACAAGATTGATTGAGGCATAGAGAGAGGCCTCTAAATTTTTAGGGGAATAGGCATCCACATTGGAACATGTACAGAGTTTTTAAAGACATGTCACTATATGAAAGGATATTTCGAAACATTTCTTAAAGAATGCATAAATTTATTTTTTCATGGGAAGGTATAAGGATTTTATTTATTTATTTTTTAAATTATAAGTACTAACCTTTAAAGCTGCTTATATCTTTTGGAGTAATAAGTGTTAGAATCTGAAAAAGATGAATCATCTAGAATAACTAGTGCAATTGAATAGTTATAAAATTGTAAATGCAAATGATACTAGATCAAAGTAACATAAAAAAATTAGCCTCCAAGAGAGAAATGAAAATGATGGAGATTCAATATACCATTAAGAGAATGCAAGAGAAAAATCTGTATAATGCAATTACAATTCAATATAGTGGAATGCCATGATTAGCTAGGAGTGAGTATATATAGAAAATGATAGATAAGAGAGGTGAAAAATACCACCAATGGAAAGAGACCACCACAATAGCCTAAAATAGGAAAGTTTAACTCTCATAGAAGATGTTGAAACCTTATACCCACACACATTAATACTCACTATTAATTCTAAGCAAGATCAATTTAAAATATATTTACTTCTATTATTTACTTACAGTTAAATTTTCTTTTTGCAATATACTCTTAAAATAATGATAATCATCTATCTAGTGGCTTGGATGGAATTATATCATTCTAATTGAATTCTTGGGATCCAAAATAAAAAAATACAAACATCCAGTGAAGTCAAATAGCATAGTATTAACATTGAAGATGAAAAAGAAATTAATGGTAATAGATATAAAGGTGAATCATAATCTTTTGCAAACATTTATAAAAAAATTACATTAAAATATACATTGAAGAATAATATTAAAGATTATGCACTTACCTTTTAGGTATTATTTAATATAAACTAGCATACCTATCTCCAAACAAATATAAGTAAAGTATTTTGTGAGATGTCTTTGAATGAAACCTAACTTTTATATATTATCATCTCACAAAGAAGGTTAACGATGACTCAAACACATGTAACGTGTAGAGTCATATGGAATAATTATTTTTTATGGTATCTATCACAATTACATTAATATCAAATTTAAAATTAAATACTAATATATTTTTTAATTGATATATTCATTTATCTTTTATAATTAACTTTTTTAATTTCTCCATTATTACAAAATCCATCAATAAAAGCATTGTAAAGAATGGTGTTAAGCGTAAACCCCTTTTCATGGAGATCGACAAGAGTAGCGAGAATGGTCTTCACCTTATTGTTGATATTGATAGCTAGATGATTTTTTATTTCATAGTCTTTTCCTCAAATATCACTTCTCCAAATTTAACATTGTGAAGACCAAATAATTCCTTATAATGATGTTCAGATCGAGCTTCACTCCATCTAGAGAATCCTTTAATATACCAGATCATATAAGAAAATAAAATATATAAATTTCTTCCTGGCAATAAATCTCTTTACAAGTGATAAAATTTAGAGGGCAAACTTGAAGGCACAAGTCAATACAAATGGAACTTCTAATGTTGTTATACAACTGACAAAACATAGATAATACGATTATGTAAATAGGTAAAATCCCTATAGGATCCCAATATGAAATATTTTCTATCTAAATTAGAGCCATTCTTTTTAATGAATCTAATTGCAACTTTTAAACCAATCTTCCAAGATCATTTACCTAGTATTTCAATTTTATAGACATTTTGGGTATTCTCCATGACAACAATTCAACATTTGCATTGTCCAAGAATCTCATATTTCACAAAAGGAGTAAGCATATGTACATTATATATGATTTAGTTAGAGAATTAATCAATAATGAAAATATTTATCATGAATTTTGTAGGTATAAATATAGTATACATACATCTTCACCATATGTTTAGAAAAATAAATCTTTGAATATTCAAAGATCCTAGATAGTAACAATCCTAATTAAGCAATATTAAAAACCTAATCTTACCTACCACTAAATAAATTTCTTTGTTTCTATATAATCATTTTATAGATAAGGCACTACTTATGCATTTAAGGTAGACAATCTTTTCTAAAGGACTTATTTGGGTTTCTCCCTTGCCTCTTTTGTAATTAAAACCTTTCTGTCTTACCTTATTTTATGTCTTCCAGTCATACCTATGTAATAATTGTTGGATGAATATGATTTATTAATAGGTAGATAATTGTAGCCTCTTATGTATTTGTTGTCAATATTATGTGTTGCAAATGTATTGATTAAATAGGTTTTTATTTGATATATATAAAAAATAGAGGAACGTATAAATAAATAAAAATTGTATATATTTTTTCAAGCATTATTAGTTTTTAGCTTTTATAGAGAGTTGTTAAAATTAAAAGAGTAAAATCTTTGTTAATTTATTAGATGAGACTTTGGTTTTTGAACTCTATTTTGTAGCCTGATTAATGACTCTTATATTTCATGATTCGCTTATTTTTTTGTCTTTTTATAGATGTCCATAGACATTCTATCAAATTTCATGCAACTTTTCAAGATGAAAATATGTTAAATTGTATTATTTTTATCAAATGAACTATTTTCTAATACGAAGAAAGTTAACAATCTATTTAAAATAATTTATAATGAGTGATACATATTTGTGATTACAAATAGATAAAATTATATATTTAATTAATTATATAATTTCTATATATGACTGTCAAATTAATAGCTAATAAAAAGTCTAAATATATTATTATTTAGTCTATATATATATATATATATATATATAAGATGACAATAAGATAAACATAAGGAAACATATACCTTTACACTAAACCACAAGGTCGAAAATAATAAATGTACAAGGATCAAATCATGATGACCACCCTGACTAGAACTCCCTACATAAGTTTGTCCTGAGCACATCATGGGCGAGAACATTGCTAGAGCGCGTTTCCACCCAACCATGAAGTAGTTACACTTCCCCAAAATCTTTCATGACATGAAAGATACTCAGCCCAGCACAAGGAAGACAAATAGTGAAACTAGAAAGAGTAATGGAATTTGTGCAACTAGCATGATACATCCACATTCTAACACTAATGCAACAACATCATGGGCACACAACATGTATATAATACAACATGAAGATAAAAGAAACAATTAATCCTTGCTTAACTACCTTTTCAATTAGTTCCATCTTAAACACAACTATTCCAAGAAGTACACATAACATGCATTTGCCTCAAACTTGGAGAAATACAAGAATATAAATGCTCATAGGCAACAAAAGAATCAACATGCAATATCCTCACATTACTATAATTCTCACGTGAAATTTTGTTTCAAGTTTATTATTAAGTAACTAATCACAAGTGTTCATCTAATAGGCATATGATTGGCATGCCAAAACATGTTTCGATCTTTAAAAACTTTCATGCTCCAATACATAATCAGTTTTACATGACTATCAATACATGTATAATTAATTAAAAGTAAACTAAGGAATTAATCCAATTTTTATAGAGAGCTAAACAAATCATTATCTGCAAAATGGAGAATTTGGGACTTTTCTCAATTAAGAACTATCATATCTCATTATTAAATTCTTAAATCTTTATAATACCAAATAAAGCTCATACTTGACTAATAGGTTGAAAGATTAGGATGCACATAGACTAACATCATGGTGCAATGATTATCAAAGATCAAGTCTTACACTAATCGACTCATTTCTAAGAGAAAGCTTGAATAACTTAACTTTTGACACTAACTTGTTCTACATCAATTATAGTATCCCAAAAGAAATGGCTTTTATTTAGACCTTTTATATTCTTCTGAACTCTCTAACACAATTATACCATCGTAAAGTATTCTAGCCTTTGATAATGTTAAGTTTTCAAAAAAAACATAATATGCTATGATATAAAGAAATCTAAAAAAAAACTTACAAAAAATAGTTATAACCCCATCTTCAAACTGATTAATATTATACTTTAAGTTATTTGCTGATTCTACATTACAAGCTCACAACCTTCTCTCTATAGTTAAGTATCATACAATACCTGATGCAAATTCTAAGAGGGCTGCCATTAAATTTCACTTCGGTCAGCTCTTATTAATAATGAAATATCAAGCATTATCATTACAAGGTGAATATGGCTAAATGTCTCCTTGATCATAACTATTGAGCATGCCCTAGGGTGAAATATTGTCAATACTTAAAATTGGCTATCGACCCATGCTTCGAACAAAATCCAAACAAACTTACTAATTTCTACACTTCGTAGAGAAGGGTTAAAACCAAAATAAGGATTAAAACCAAAATAACAAATCTAATTTTATGGATTGTAATAGTTACGAATAAATATTTTATTAAAAAGAAAAGAGCTTTTAGAGATTTGGTATTTTCAGAGATAGAATGATTATTTAAAAATTTTGAGAAGATATTGACAGATTATGCAAAATATTTATGGGACATAGCTTAAGAGTTGCCCTTAAACAAATGCTTTACACAAAGCAAATTTCATCTTACTTTTGTGATGGTGTTTTTGCGTTTGTTAAATGGGTGGAGGAGACTTAAGTCAAAATTTTGAGGTGTCATAAAAGCTTAAAACATTATTTCCACCATGCTATTGTAGCATCAAGCATAGAAGGAATGAGCTTTTGCTCCAACATTTGCATTGATATTGAGGTTGCATATAAACGATGTCTTAGGGCCCAAAAATGGGGATAGATATTATCTATTGAAGACACAACGGAAAATTCTATTAGGCCCAAAAATTGAATATTTATATTGTCATAGTCCACCTTTCTTATAAGGAACTAAGGCAATAACATGATTTGTGGCCAGTGGTGATTACATGGGATTGTTTGATTATAAATTGATTAATTTATAATCGATAACATACATTCTATAAATGATATTTGAGGTTTCTTGTAGTGTGATATTAAATCTACTAACTTATTAAGATATATTCAATTTCATATTCATTCATCATTGAGAAAAATTCTATTGACCTAAAAATATTAAATATAATTTTTTTTAATGAAATAAAATAGTGCATTCAAAACAATTGATTGGAAAAGTATTCTTAAAAGATCTATAGTAAATGTATAATCATTAATGCTAAATATTCAATCAATTCAAGAATTAATCAACAATTGGAGTTGTTTGTCTTTTTAACATCAGTAAATATATTATCTTTATCAAAAACATCGACAAATATATGTGAATTAATAGAACTTTTAAAAATAATGTGTGCAAATTTTCATAGCAAATAGAAAAAAGGCAAGGCGGAACTGATTCATTGCTGCTATCTTAGCAAAATTGTGGCCACCTTTAAAAAAGATATCTGTTGATAGAATCTAAAATCTAAATTGGAATTGATTGATGCTAAATAGCAATTACAAGATTTTGAGAGAATGAAGAATGAGTAGTCCAAAATGTAATCGAGTATAGCAAGGCAAAATTGCATGAGGTGGGAGCAATATACATTACAAGGGAATTTAAGTACAACTCCAACACACAATTAGATATCTTAATGTTTTTAAACATGAAATATGTTATTGAGTTAACTGGGTTTTAAGGATTTGTAAATTTGTTTAATAGGGTGTACAATTAGTATTGGTTATTTATTTCTCTAATAATGATGTGACAACAGCATCTTCATTTCAAATAATTCATTTATACCTTACTATCAACATAACCCTTACACCCCATTTCAATACAAGTGCTAGTAAAATAATAAAATGTAAGAGTTTCTTGCTTTCCAAAGATTTCATATGAGACTCATTTGTAAATATGATGGATTTGCTATGATTTCTTGCTTTCCAAAGATTACATTTTTCGACGTGTAGAGTCGTATTACAAAATAATAATTCTCTTAATTCAAATGAATAAAGTGTAACCCAAATCCTAAGAGCATGAAGCATCTGTGACGTGTAGAGTCATATGGAATAATTATTTTTTTAATACAAACTATAGTCTCAATCTTGTGCTTGTGGTCCTCACTCATTTTCGAAAGAGAATTGCGTTGTGCAGAGGGAACAAGTATTGTGGCTCACGGATGATAAGCTGTTGCAAAAGAGAAGGCAGATCTTGACGGTTCATTAAACAGTTTGCCTGTATAAATACATTTGTGGCTTCATTACGTAATTCCCCCACACCATGTTCCAGGCTTTTGCACCAGTCTGCCACCAGCACTTTCTCCTGCAAAGCCATGGCTTTAGTCTACTATTTTTCTTCCCAACACGGTTAGCAAATTAATTGAGTGAACATTTATCTTTGCCTTTCTGATCCTTTCGAGGTGGTGCAACACAAGCATATAGGCGATGTGACTACTTATACAAAAATACAAGGTCACACCACATAGGAGACAATATTTTATCACCATAAGGTTAACTGCATAACTTGTTGAACACGCCATAGGACTAAGAGGCGAGTGGGGTGAATCAGTCCATATTTTAAACCAACTTTTTTATAATCTTTTAAACTTCAAATCATAGTTAATTTATTTCAACAATTATGAAACATGAAACCATAAAGCACAACACACACCAGAATACCATATTTATGTGGAAAACCCAAGAAGAGAAAAATCACAATGAGAATCACATACAATATGAGTAATTGATTACAATATTTTAGATCAAGGCCAAGGAAGCTCACTACACCTAATTGGACTTGAAAGACTACGGTGCACAAACTTAGGGCAAGATACAAGGGACTTGCAAAAACTGAGTCACACAATCTCAGGGCAAAGTTCAAAGACTGCACAAACTACCTAAATAAATCATTGTCTTTTGATAGGTACAAGGAAATGAATTAAAATGAACAAGGTCTCTTGATCATGAAACTATCCTTGAACCTCTATGTCAAGAAAACAATACCATGGCAAACAAATCTCATGCTATTCATTGTCTCAAAACAATGTCACACTAAAGATAAATTAGAAACTAAAATGTGCACTTCTACTTCTTCATATGTATACTTACATATCATTCACATCAAATTCACAACAATCCACAAACCAAACCACACATCCACAGTTCTATTTATACTAGGTTATACATTGAAACCCTCAACTAGGTCAGCCACAAACAAAATATATATGAACTACATAAAGTCGGCCACTCAAACCAAAATCACTCAATGCATTCTACTCTAGGAGATAATAAGGACCCAAATATATTACAACACATATTCCTAACTCAATTCCAACCAACCTCACATGCTAACACTTCCTCCAAAGTTGGTATCCAGCGTAACATGTAGAAAAATACTGAAGCACATTAACAAGTCGGCCAAAAAACATCCCTCGATACAAATTACTTAATGTGAATCTACACACACCATGATAAAACCCATATCAACATTCTAACTTAACCTCCAATGCATATCGAGACCAAAAGAGTATGATCCAAATAATATAAATCATCCGAGTCGGCTAGAGACTAATACATCTAACAGTGACAAACACAAAACAACACAACTTCACTTGTCAATCATACCAACACTAGAATTCTGAATTAGAACACTAGACGAACTATATGAACATGTCCTCCAAGCCGCAACACTTGAACCAACACAACAGAGCAATGCAGAGAATTCTTTGGACCAATCCTAATATATAGTCTTACTATTAGCAAATTACCACAACCAAGTTCATTATTTGAGCAACTAAGGACTTCAAAACATAATAGTATAACATCCACAAAATGTAGAGATTATATCAAAAACCACAAGCCATCATCTCCTAATAGATAGCCTTACTATCAGCAAACCACTAGAACCACGAGGGCTTCACTAGCTAGACAATATTATATCACGTGCCTTCATATTGGGGGGTTTAATATCCCCAAAATGAGGGTACAATATATTTCCTATCGATGATTCAAATAGGGGATTTTTTAATTCAGGATATGAAAAAATACAATATTTGGCAAAAATAGGGGGCTTTTAATTCAGGATGTGTATTGGGAAGGGATGGCGAAAAAGGAGTTTAGGACAATATTTTTATAAAATAGGGGGATTATTTATTATGCCATGAACACACGTTCTATAGACCATGTTTTCTAAGTGAAGCCCTCGTGGCCACAACCAAGTTCATCATTTGCGCAACCAAGGACTTGAAAACATAATAGTGAAACATCCACAAAATGTAGAGATTATATCCAAAACCACAAGCCATCATCTTCAAGAACACATAGAATGTGGAGCATTCTTACATAAGGACATTAAATCCTCTTACCTACATATTATAACTTCCACTACTGTAGGCTTCTGAAAACACCTCATACTCACTTAAAATTACCACTATACAACATAATAGCATTTGAAAACTCATTTTAGGACCCTATACTAGATCCAAACAACTGAATAATTCTAACTTCCTCTTGACTTATTTTACTTCTATACCTAATCACAAATAATAAAGACTATGTCATCAATGACAATACCAAACAAGTTTGACATCAATGACAATACACCTCAAGTTTCCAACAATTTCCCCCTTTATCATTGATGACAACACTTATAACACCAATCAGTAATAAACTATTTCCAACTATATCTTTCTCCTCCTTTAACATCGAGGACGAAGGGTACAATACTGCAAACAATGAATCTCCATATTGGCCTCTATAAATCTATCTCTCTCCTTTTTTATATCCCTCCAATGGGGATATATCTCTTCTGCAACCATTTTTCCTTGCAATCAGGAAATCACAACCTTCACTACTCCCCCTGAGAGTAACCACCACATCAATTAAGGAGACAAAGGATAAATTTTGATTATCCTCCTGGAATGATGCACCACTTCAGTGCATCTAGTTTGAAGGAAGGGTAATAACCCCTAATTTCTATGAGAGATGCTCAAAAGTATCCTTTGCTATTGACTTAGTAAAGATGTCCACAGTTTGCTCCTTTGTAGGCACATATACTAATCTAACTTGCTTCTCTACAACTTTCTCTCTTAAGAATTGATACCAAATAGAAATGTGTTTAGTCCTTGACTACATCACTAGATTATTTGTGTAACCCTATAAATTATAACATTGTACAATTCAATTCATATTTGTGCTCCTACTTTAGCATGTCTTATCTTCATTCCCCCAAGACCCTCTTTGGCCCCTTTTTACTCCAAATCTGGTGTAATCTAAATGCATAGTTGAGTGGACCCCATCCCGAGGTTATCCCTCCTTATTGTTTGTCCTATTTCTGGAGGACAAGGGCATAGGGACACCCCTATATAAACCAAGGCACCCCCACCACCCTTGTTCTCCTTCAACAAAACCCATTTCAAATATGGGTAGGCATTTCCTTTCCTCGATGGATTTTGGTCCCCATTGCTCCACTTGACCATTTGAGGTTGGCATAACTGATAATTTGCCTAGGAAACCCTATATAAGGACATCCCTTTAATTCATTTTGACATAGAAAATGTACCATAGCATTCATGCATTCCTCAAGCATTTCAAGCACTCAAGGAAAAATTTCATCCCACCATATCCTTCAAGAATAATGGAGCAAAGTTATATAAATATTCATGCAAGAATGTGTGTTTAATTAGGTCATTCATATTCATATGTTTCTCATGTTATTGCATTTAACATTTGTGATCACATCTAAAGAGCATTGCATCATCAATCTTCTATTAACCATTGTAGATCTAAGGTATATTGTCCAGCATTTACTTCAGTATTTACATTTCCTATTTCAATTCAATTCAAGGTTAATTCCTAAAATGAGGTTTGACCAAAGGCAAACCCCTATCCACAATCCTTTTCTCTATTTCTATGTGCGGAAAATTAATTTAGGTGTGGTGATCGAATATTTTAACAGAGTAGATGATGAAAAATAGGTTCAACTTTTATAGGCATGGAAAGTGGAAGACCAGGTAGCTCCCACTGCCCTAATCCTAGGAATCCAACCCAATCTTCTGATCATGAATCTTATGCATCTTCCTAATCCAAGAAACATCCCACTTGCCTATCCAAAAGTTGCAAGACTAGGTCGCCCTACAGTCATGTTCCCGACAATTTGGCATGGATTTTTAGCTATAGGTTTTGATCTACTTTCTCTTCTCAGATCTTTATTTGTGGCTTTGTTTGAAGTATGGAACATTTTATTACACTGTTTTGGTTCAATTCTCTATTATCTTTCCCTTGATTCAATTTTACAATTCAAATCTAGAAAAGGGTAAACAACAAAGAGTAATCAAATTAGCACCTCATCCCTCTTCTCTAATTGAATTGTGGCTAGATCTATTGGGTTTACATTCCACTTTTAAATGTAAGTTTGTTCTTGTGTAATTGACATTTTTACTATCCTAATTGATGAAACCCTAATTTCACCACCTTACATTTTGGTGAATCTAATTCTTCTTCCAATATATTAATTCTTATTTTCCTTTATAGATTTGATTGTGGGTGTTTCATAATGAAATTCACTAAATCTGATTGGCTTATTATTTCACATGTGATTACATTTCTTCTTAGTTACATTTATCAAAACATGTGCTGGATAATGGTTCTTTCACTTTACACTACTTTTCATTATTAGTACTCTTTCATAAGGCATCATTAGAGTTTCAAAGATATTCCCTACTTGCAAATCATTTCTCAAAGATTTTATTCATGTTGTATGTTGTTTTATTATGATACTCTTAAGAAAATTCATAGGATATGTAGATCATATAAAAAATTTCATATACAATGATAATCCTAGAGATGACATAGAAAAGGCTAACACTTGTACCTCTCCTAGGGTATCTCATGAGAATTAGAAAAGAATCAACTCCTATCAACGATCTCTCCAATGGAGAGAAAGCATTGAAGAGAAACATGACACCATATTTTCTCATACATATACTCTAGTGCAAGGGAGGAAAGGTCAAAATGTTGGTGTATCAATCTCACTAGATCCTCCTTATTCTCCTATAGCTTATCTTGATCATCAACATATTTGTAGGAAATAAGATTTAATGTATTTTATTTATGATCTATCTCCTCACATAACCTTAAGCAATGATGAAGCCTTAGATGATAAGGATCCTTCTTCCCAATCTACCAAAGAGGACATGAATAATGATGATAGAAAGGAGAATATCCATATATAGGATATTCTTTCTTCATCTACTCATCCCTTTGTAAATTATAGCATTGTAAATTGTATCCGTAAATATTTTCATCCTCTCCTAGAACTCACCTTGGCGTTTTGGCTTTTGATGCCTAATAACTAATTTGATTGTACTCACACGAACCAATAGTCTCACATTCTCACCACCCTCCATGTCTCTACTACAAGATTGAGTCTTGATTCTCAGAACTAGGGTGCCCAACACCCTAGTCCTCTTAATCAGGACTCAAATTTGGTTCTTGCAATGATCATCTCAAATGAATAGGAAATCTAACCCCATGTCAGCCTACTGTAGATATTCAATTAATTTTCAAGTAGTCAAGTATAAAAGGAGGTCTACCCCTCTCATTTGAAACCTAATGAATTCTATGATCTCAATTACACTTTAGAAAATTCAAATGAGCAATCAATCAAGCATTCATCAAGCATTGGAGAGTAAGTGAAGTCAAGTTTAACAATTCAAGATCGCATCCATGATCAACTTTTTATGAAGACATTCTACAAGACATCCTAACACCCTTGCATGAGGATTTAAGAAACCTTCATCAAGGTATTCATTTCAATTACAAGCATTTCATTTTAGATCCACCCTTTCCCTCAAAAGGAAATCATCTTTCTATAGTTTTTGACTACATTTATCATTTCAATTTCAAGGTTAATTCCAAAACCAAGGTTTGACCTAAGAAAAACCCCTATCCACAACCTATTTCCTCTCTTTTTGTGTGTAGGAAACAGGTGCAGAAGTTGTACTTGAGAATTCCAACATAGTTGGTGATGATGAATAGTTTTAGCTTTTGATACAGAGAAACTCAAAGGACCAGGGTGAATTTTTACGACCTAGTCTTGGAAAATCAGTAAAAACTTCTCAAAACAAGTTCTAAATCTCTTATTTTTCCTAGAACTTTGTTGGTGACTCCATGAAATATTTGTAGTAGTCTGTTTTCATTAATTAGCTTCAACTATCTCTTGTTTTACCCTAATTTCACAATTACCTTCCAATTAGAACTAAGAAGAGGGAGGACTAAAATCACAAACCAGTTAATCTAATCAGAAATTTAGCCTGTTTCCTATTGGATTGTGGCTAGAGCTATTTTGGATTCACTCCCTCCTCAATGTTTTTGTTAATTTGGCTACTTAGTGGTCTTGTTATTTGGTGAACCCTAATTCCAAATCACACCATGATAGGAATATAGAAACTCTATCCTCTAAGGTGAAGAAGGAAAATCATTGTCACTTTTCTAAATAGCTAGAGGGATCCTCTTTTTCTCATCCAAATTATCCAAAAAAGGAGGATCATCTAACTCAATGGAATGGGAACCAAAAACACCATCCACATGAGTCAAGGAAGAGACCATTGGACCCTTCCATTTGGGTCAAGAAAATGGACCCTACTTTTGGTGACCTCCTTTCAGACAATAATTACTATGGTGACCAACAAAGGAGAAAAGTTCACAAAAGGGAGTTATGTTCTCAAATTCCAATGGTTGATTCCATGATTTCAAATGAGTTTTAACTCAATCGATAGAGGTAAGGTGTTTCAAGTATTATGCACACACAAAAGTGGGAAAATACCAATCGAGCTCTATGCTTAGTGATCGAATCTAGAGAAAGGAACTTGCCAAAGGATTTAGCAATGCCATCAATGATCTCTTCATCCTAAAATTATAAAGGAATACCTGGTAGTTAGACCCAGGTCAAAATAACACTTGCCAAATAGATTTTAGGATCAAACCCTAGGTGCCATTTACAAAGAAGGAGATGCTAGTTCCAAAAGAAACATCGGCTTGTAGAAATAATTTAAATATATTCCTCATACCGAGTGAAGGAAAAATAGAATATTCCTTTAGGGAGTGCAAAAATGGACATATTTCCTTTAACATGTCATTGAGGGGCCACCCATTTGCACACAACAATAATATCAGGGTGCCTACCCAATAAATTTTAAACCAGAGAGTCCTTCTTTTTAGCAAGAGATCATTTATTTAGAGAAGGGTCCTTAATATTTAAACACATTTGAGTCTTGGATAGCTCAACAAAGGACCCATCCATAGGGACAAATTTTCCACTATTGAAAATCTCCTTCCAAATCCTTTGGGAATTGTTGATAGATGACACATACAAGGAAGGAGAGGGCCCACTTACCTTGTTGCTAGGGTTCACATCCTTCTCATTTACCACACTTTTTTATTCTAGAACAAGTTAAACTGCAGAGAAGGACCCACCAACAATTTGAAAACCTCCCTCATCATATATTTTTTGGAATAAGATATGACTATTTGCATGCTAGTCCTCACAATGAGAAAACACCATGATGGACCCATTTATAGCAAAGAATTCCTTCAACGGGGGATGACCTTGCACCTTCACCTATGCACTAAGAGATTCTTGCCAACCACTTGTAGAGCTCATTTAAAAAAACACACCCTTCCATATTTTTAAGTAGATCCATTTGTTAATAGATAATGCATTATATGTTTTCAGTTCATTTTGTTAATGTAAGTCATATTTTCTCTACAGAATTCAGTATTTAATTGAGCATGGAATTCTAATTTCTTGTCCAAAAATACTCCTTTTGTGTGAATTACATGGTTTTAATTCTCGCATGTGGCAAACTAACTAAAAAAAAATCCACAAAAATAAACAATTCTTGAAACATAAATAATAATATATTCTTAATTAAGTTTTATAATAAATGAAGATCATAACTTCACATATACAACACCATTACTATACATTAGTGGCAATGACCAACACAACTATAACTGATGATAACACTAGTGTCTCAATTAACAAATTTGTAACTAATGTGTATAACCATATATGCAATATGTGCAATGATCATCCACTCATGAGAAGACGTGTTAAGACAACATCTATCTAACATAATATATACATATTTTACTATATATTATTTGAAATTCAAAATCATGTCATTTTTTAATTTTAAATAATTAATAAATATGATTAAATATGTTGCATCTTCTAATCAAATACATATCTTGGTCAAATGAACATCTTTTAGTCAACATGATTAAATATGATTGTGTGTTATTGTAATGCAGCCATGGAGCTTCTTGTATGCTTCATCATCATATCCTTCTTGACTTTTACACAAGAGTTTGCATACTTCAAAAACCCACCACTACCATTAATAAGAAAAAATATTATAACATTTTATACTATTATAACACAAATATTTTATTCCAATTAATACTATAACATTTCATGGTATTAATAGATTACGCATACAACTATTTCAATAATAGATGCATTGTGTCAAGTTCTTGCCAATAGTGTGTTTGTTTGTGTTAGTCTAAAGATTTAATTAGTGCTACTAAAGAATTGGGTTAAGACTACAAAGAAGGAGTTTTTAACTAATTTAGTATAAATCACTACTTTTTTCAAATAGTCTAAAGATTAGGAGAAAATATGTAAAAATTTTAACTTTTGAGGACCAAAATCCTAAAAGATGATACAACAATAAAAATATAGAAATATGAGAAAAAAATAGAATATATAAATATAACCAAAATAAATTAATATATTAAAATAGACCATAATAGAAAAAACCATATGTAGATGGTGGATGAATTGAAATTAACAAAATAATTGCAAATAATCAAATTGTAGGCAGAAATAACTATCAGATTTATAGCACAGTCATTGAAAAAATTAATAGGGTTAACAATTGAAGTACAAAATTTAAAGCATTACAACTTTTTTATAAAAATTGAATGAAAAATTAGTTTTGAAATGACCATTTCTAAAAAGAACCAATAAAAAATATATAAGGAGAAATTGTACCTTAGTGTGCAATGGGTACACCGAAAAGATGTGGAAGGTCAATTTAGGAAAATTTTGTTCTATTGAAAAAGGGTTTAGAATGAGTGGAGAGATGATGAGGGGATGGAGAAGGAGATGGAGGAGGAGAGGGATATTAAGAGAAGGAGATGGATAAATAAAGAAGAAGAAGAGAGGAGATAGGGAAAGAGGTATAAGAGATAAATATATAAAGAGAGAGAGAGAGAGAGGGAGACATAAAAAGATAAAAATAGATATAGGAAATTATATATAGACAAAGATATAACTAAAGAGATTGATATAGGGATAGAGAAAATGGGGGATATGACAGAAGATATAAAGATAGAGAGGAAAACAGATTTAGATATATAGTTATAGGAAGGAGAGGGAGAGAGGGAGAGAGTGTTAATCCTATGGGGATCTGGTTGATATTGATAGGGGCGGTAAATCAGTATTAAGATCAATCGAAACTTTAAACCCAAAATCAAACTTATATCAGATCTAAAACCATTTAACAAATATCTCAACTTCTTTAATCAAATCTATCAACCTCTTTATCAGATTTGCTTAACACATTAATCAAATCATTTACCACAACAATCAATTCTTTCACCACTTAAGCAATCATATAGATTTGATCATTTACCAACTTATCAACCTCATCTATCAGATCAAATACTTTACTCTATCAACTCTTATCACTACAGGTAACCTCTGATAAACTTTTAATAAAACATCATAACCCGTGTCTCTGAAATAATGCATGAAATGAAATCATAAACAAGAACATCACATGAAAAATATTCCACACATGAACACCATAAGTTTTTGAAGTGGAAACCCAAATAGGGAAAAACCATGGTGGGAGTTGTCACCCACAAATATTTGTACTCTTTTGAAGTATGCCCTGTTAGGAGCTTACAATATGCCCTGTTAGGAGAAGACCCTGTTAGGAGTCACTCAGTTAAGGGATTTGCCTAGCAGCCCGGTTAGGAGCTTGATGATCTGTTAGGATAAACCTCGTGAGAGGATTCAATACTCTTTTGAGAGCTACCCTATTAGGGCACTTAAATGTTTAAGGCCTGTTAGGATCTACCTGGTTAAGGGATTTAACCTGCTGCAATTGTTAGGGAACAACAATGAATAAATGATTTGTTACTTGCACTTATTTGCTTTCTTGATCAGATCCAGTTATGTGCAACACTCTGCAACTCTCAAGCAGATCTCACACTTCACTTGGATGGCTCAACACATTCTCTAAGCCCACCAACATGATAAAAATCAACTGTGTCATCCTAAATAGCCATCTCAAATAGGTCGGCCACTAAACCCTAATTACATCTTGAATTTACAATCCAAATCATAATGATCAATATACAGAGCATTACAACTGTGATTATTTTCCAAGATCAAGAGCTCAATGAAATGTACAAATAGAGAGACAAAATATAGGACAAGAATAAACTGTATTCTCATAAATAGTTGTTTCATGCAATGAATATGAGCCTGCATATATAGGCAAGGCAATATGGATATGTGAGCACACAAACATGACATGTGGTTCAATAAGAAACAAGGGTAGGTAGGAAATAGGTGTGGTAGGTAGGTGAAACAATAAAATATTCCACATGAGGTGGATCACCCACTGAAGGTGGAATTATCACTCCACAATAAGTGGATATGATAGAGTAGTAACAAGATCAACACCATAAAAGGTGGAAATTTGCCTACACACACTATCCCAATATGGCACAAACACCCAAATGTCTCATACCCAAACTACTATGAAATTCATTATCCTAAGTAAGCTTAAGTAAGGTGTAATAATATCCAAGATGAATAATTCATTACACCAACAACAACAAATTACAATGAAATATCAACCATTGGTTGATCCTAACCCATCACGAAAATCTAATATGTACCAAAGTCAAACCCTCAAAACACTCTACTAAGCATTTCTTTGATTCCCTAGAAATTCTTCCTTGAATCACACCAAAACAACAATCAAATATTTTCACACGAGTTATGTCGTGTTAGCAACTTCATGTAGAGTCGTCGTTGATCACCATCATAACAAAAATCATTACCAGTTTGATGATATCTTCACCGGTCTTAAACCCTACTAAAACCTTAACAAAACTTCATCATAAATTTGAAACACACCTTCCGATAATCTTCACAAGTTCTGGTTCCGTTCAGATACTCCTTTCCATGATACATGTTCACATTCCAAATTGCAAATCACCAATCATCATTGATTGTCTGAATCAATCAAAATATCTCCGCTTTACCTGTTAAAGTCCTATTTCATAGACTTTAGTTCTTTGTCGATAAACCTTGTCTTTTGGTAAACCAAATCACTTAGATGACAAAAAAAAACATCAAGAACATCAGTTGCCATCAATGAGAAAAACACAAATAACTGATCATGTCATCTAATCACAAAATCTCAATCTCTTCATCACAAATAGACTTCTATCCTTTACTAGTACAGTCATCCATTTTCAACTCCATCACCTGATCTGCATCAGTTATGCCAAATTCCAACAATCTCCCCCTTTGGCATTGATGGCAACAACAATTAGATATACAATCAAAGTAACATCATCATCTGCAGCTTGCTTGCTGATATCACATCATCTGTCGGTTCTCCTCCTTTTGTCATCTCCCCCTTAACTAATGCTTCTCTCAATCTGATCTTCAAATTATCCCATACTTGATTTCTTTTCTTCTCCCCCTTTGACAACAATGCCAAAGGTATAAATGCATCACTTGTCTTCAATTTTGTTGCTACCTCTTCCATCATCTGTGCTACTCAAATCAGAAAAATTATAACAGAGCATTAAATCATAACTTTACATCAGACTTGCTCCCCCAAAGGAGTAGCTTGCACCTTCATCAATCCTTAGTGAAAAATAATCATGAAATCCACAAGATTGATTCATCTCCAACATTCCAGTTCTTCTAGTGTAGGGTCTAACCCCTAATTTACCTCTAAGAAACTCAAAGGTAGCCTTCGATAAGGGCTTAGTAAAGATATCAACTTACCGATCTTTACTCTTCACATATTCCATCTTCACCTATTTTTCTTGAACTCTTTCCCATAGGAAATGATACTTCAATTCAATGTGCTTGGTTCTAGAATGAAGTACATGATTCTTAGAAATATTTATTGCACTTGTATTATCACAATCAATAATCACCGGTTCAAACATATCTATCTTGAATCCTTCTAGCACATGCCTCATCCATATTGCCTGCGTGCAATTCATAGATGCAACTACATACTTAGCTTCAGTTGTAGATTGAGAAACACAAGTTTGTTTCTTGCTTGTCCATGCCACTAATCTTCCACCAAGTGGAAAAGCTCCACCGGTTGTTCTTTTCTGATCATCCACATTACCTGCCCAATCAGCATCAGTAAAGACATCCAAAGTAAAATCTTCTTTATAGCGATACCATAAACCATAGTCTACTGTGTCTTTGAGATACCAAAAAATTCTCTTCACAGCCACCATGTGACTCTCCTTAGGTTCTTTTTGAAATCTAGCCACTAATCCAACAACATGAGCAATGTCCAGTCTCCTATGAACAACATAGTGTAGCTTGCCAATCATAAATTTGTACTCTTTTTCACTAACATCAGGGGAATCATCTTTCTTTGATAACTTGCAGTCTGTCACCATCGGTGTTCCTACTAGTTTGTAGTCTTCCATGCCGAAAGTCTTCAATACCTCTTTGATATACTTGGTCTGAGAAATAAAGATACCACCATCCAGTTGTTGGACTTGTAAGCCAATAAAGAATTTTATTTCACCGATTAGAGACATTTCAAATTCCTTTTTCATTATATCAGCAAAATCCATACACATATCATCATTTCTACCAAAAATTATGTTATCTACAAACACTTCTACTATTAGCATCTTGTCTCCATCTGTCTTCAAATAAATGGTGTTGTCCTCACTGATACGTTGGAATCCATTTTTTATCAAATGTGCATGTAATCTCGCATACCATGCTCTCAATCCTTTCTTTAGACCATATAGTGCTTTATGCAATTTACACACCATATCTTTATCATTGGTAAAGGAAAATCCATCCGAGTGTTCAATGTATACTTCTTCTTCTAGAATCCCATTTAGAAAGGCTAATTTGACATCCATTTGATAAACTTTGAATCCCTTATATGCAACAAATGCCAACAACATTCTTACACCTTCTAATATAGCAACAGGTACAAATGTTTCACCATTATCCTCACCTTCTTCTTGACCATACCCTTTGCAGACTAACCTTGCCTTGTTTCTTACAATTCTTCCTTCTTCATCCAATTTATTCCTAAAGACCTACTTTGTTCCAATTACATTCTTATCCTCCGGTCTAGGAACAAGTGACCATGTCTGATTCTTCTCAATTTGGTCTAATTCTTCATTCATGGCATTCACCCAATCATCATCCTTTAGTGCTTCCTTAACTCTCTTGGGTTTTATTGTAGATATCAAACATGAGTCCTCTTGGATCTTTCTCTTGGTTTGCACACCTGCATTCTTATCACCAATTATCTACTTTTCTAAATGGTTCAGTTTGATATATCTAGGTATTTCTTGTGTCAGTTTTGCATCTTCTGCATCAGGTTCTTCATCTTCTTCCTCACTATCATCACTTACCGGTTGAGCATCCAATTCTGCATTTTTTGGTTCTTCATTATTCTTTGCCTCTGGTTTAATGATAACAAACTTTTCCTCATTGTCATCCTTTTCAGGCTTTGATCTACTTGTACCTTCAGAATTATCAAATAGATCATCAACTTTTACATTAGTACTTTCAACGATTTTCTTAGTTCTCTTATTGTAACATTTATATGCCTTACTCTTAGAAGAGTAACCAAGAAAAATCCCTTCATCAGATTTTGTATCAAATTTCTTAGTGTACTTATCTCTCTTAATAAAACATTGACTTCCAAAAATTTTGAAATAACTTACACAAGGATTTTTCCCATACCATAGCTTATAGGGTGTCTTATTGTTACCTTTGTTTACCAATACCCGGTTTAATGTGTATATAGCAGTACTAGCCGCTTCTCTCCAAAATATTTAGGATACATCACCCTGTAATAACATGGATCTTGTAGCTTCAACTATTGTTCTATTCATCCTTTCTGCTATTCCATTCTATTGTGGTGTCCTCAGAGAAGGCATTTGTCTCTTTATACCTTGTTCATCACAATACTTAACAAATTCATCAAATGTGAATTCACCTCCTCGATTTGATCTTAAATACTTTAGGTTCTTATCAGTTTCCTTCTCAATCAGAGCTTTAAATGATTTAAATTTACTAAATGCTTATGATTTCTCCTTCAAAAATTTCACCCACATCATTTTAGAATATTCATCGGTGAAAATCATGAAATACCTATCACCGTAGTAACTCTTTGTTCTCATAGGGCCATAGAGATCAATATGTACCAAATCTAAAATATTCTCAGAAATACAATTCTTGCTCTTGAAAGAAATAGAGGTCATCTTACCGATTTGACAAGTTGGGGTAATCCTCTTACAACACTTGACTTGCTTATCTTAACCAAATTATCTAAATTAACATGACATCTTTTATGCCATAACCAAGTGTCTTCCATTCTTGCAACCAGACAATTATTAATATTACTATTCAAATGGAATAAGTTACCTCTAGTTTTCTTTCCAGTAGTAATCAGGTCACCATTACCTCAAAGAATTCTACAGACTCCACTTTTAAATTCAAGCAAATGACCTTTATCCTTGAGATGACCAACACTTAAGAGATTATGCTTTAGACTATCAACCCAAAACACATCATCAATATTACTCTTCCCATTTAGAGAGATTGAACCTTTACCTTTCACCATGCAAGGAGAGTTGTTTCCAAATCTAACAACACCTCCATCAAATTCATTAAGGGTTATGAACTTACTTTTCTCTCTGATCATGTGGTGTGAGCAACCACTGTCTATAATCCATTCATCACTATTCTCCATATGAGATACTAGTGCATTTTTATCAGATAGTTCCTCCTTCATAGCTACAAACACTGTTTCTTCATTGTCATCTTCTTCTTCTGACTCCTCATTGATCACACTTCATCTACTGCAACTTAACAATGTTTCTTGCCCTTTCCTTTGAATCTTCTAAACTTTTCTTTCTTATCGGTGTTAGGGAAGTTAGCAACAATATGACCAATTTTATTACAAGAGAAACACTTTAAAGGTAGCTTTCCTTTATACTTACTAGTGCCCCTTGGAAATCTCTTTGCTAACAATGCCTCAAGTTCCATCAATTGATCTTCATTGTCTTCATTTCCTTGGTTGCTTCCATGTCTTGTCCTGCACTCATGATTTTGACATATATCTTTTCCTTTTCTAGTAGATGAATCGATAACAGAAGCTTTAAAGGCAGATTTGATAGATTTTGTCACACTATTGTCAAAACTATTTAACTCAAAAGTTGTAAGCTTACCAATCAATGAATCAATAGTTACCTTATCCTTTGAAATAGATCTAAGTTCTTGGATTGAAGACACTCTTATATCATACTAAAGTTGAAGATTTCTAAGCATTTTACTTACTATTGCATCATCTTCCATTTTACCTCCAACACTCTTTATGCCACCAACAACTTCTTTGACTCTCTGACCATACTGTGCAATATTTTCTCCTTCAAGCATTCTCATGCCATTGAAATTTTCCTCTCAAACTTTCCTCTTTGGCTCTTTGAACATGCTCATCTCCACCATAGATTGTCTCTAACTTTTCCCAAACCTCACCTGCAGTTTCCAATCATTGAACATCAATATATTCCGAATCAGATAAAGTAGTTACAATAGCTTCTAGGGGTTGAATTTTATCTTGCTACTCTCTGAGTTCATCCGATGTCAAGAGAGTAGTAGTAGGAGCAACATATGTTGTTTCAACTTGCTTCCAATATTGTGCACCAAGACCTTTGATGTAGATCTTCATTTTGTCTTTCTAGATCTTGTAGTTATCCTTGTTGAACTTAGGACCCTCTTTCTTCATCATCCTGACTTCCTCAGAATCTTTTCCTCAAGTGGTTAGGCTTTTTGCACACAGAGGACCAATGGTCTGATACCAATTGTTAATCCTATGAGGACCCGGTTAATACTGAGAGGGGGAGAATCAGTATTAAGACCCATTGAAAATTTAAACCCAAAATCAAACTTATATCAGATCTGAAACCATTTAACAAATATCTCAACTTCTTTAATCAGATCTAACAACCTCTTTATCAAATTTTCTTAACACATTAATCAAATAATTTACCAAATCAATCAATTCTTTCACAACTTAAGCAATTATATAGATTTGATCATTTAGGAACTTATCAACCTTATCTATAAGATCACATACATTACTCTATCAACTCTTATCAACATCGGTAACCTCTGATAAACCTATGATAAAACATCATAACCGATGTCTCAAAAATAATGCATGAAATGAAATCATAAAAAGGAACATTACATGAAAAACATTCCACACATAAACACCATAAGTTTTTGACGTGGAAACCCAAATAGGGAAAAACCATGGTGGGAGTTGGCACCCACAAATATTTGTACTCTTTTGAAGTATGCCCTGTTAGGAGCAGACCCTATTAGGAGTCACCCGATTAAGGGATTTTCCTAGAATCCTGGTTAGGAACTTGATAATATTTTAGGATCAACCTTGTGATAGGATTTAACACTCTTTTGAGAGCTTCCCTGTTAGGGGACTTAAATGTTTAAGGCTTGTTAGGACCTACCTGGGGATTTAACTTGTTGCAACTGTTAGGGAACAACAGTGAATAAATGATATGTTACTTGCACTTCTTTCCTTGCTTGATCAGATCTAGTTATGCACAACACTCTACAACTCTCAAGAAGATCTCACACTTCACTTGGATGACTCAATACATTCTCTAAGACCATTGACATTATAAACATCAACTGTCTCATCCCAAATAACCATCTCAACTAGGTCAGCCACTAAACCCTAATTACATCTTGAATTTACAATCTAAATCATAATAGATTGATATACATATCATTACAACAAATTAAAATGCAATATCAACCATTGGTTGATTGTAACCCATCAGGAAAATGCAATTTGTACCAAAGTCAAACCCTCAAAACACTCTACTAAGCGTTTTGCTGATTCCCAACAAATTCTTCCTTGAATCATGCCAAAACAACAATCAAATATTTTCACGTGGGTTGTGTCATGTTACCAACTTTATTTAGACTCATCGTCGATCACTGTCATAACAAAAATCATTGCCGGTTTAATGATATCTTCACCAGTCTTAAACCCTACTAAAACCTTAGCAAAACTTCATCAGAAATTTGAAACACACATTTTGGTAATATTCACAAGTTCCAGTTCTAGTCAAATACTCCTTTCCATGATATAAGTTCACATTCCAAACCACAAATCACCAATCATTGTTGATCATTTGATTCAATCAAAACATCTCTCCTTTACCGGTTAAAGTCCTATTTCATAGACTTCAGTTCTCTACTGGTAAACCAAATCACTTAGATGAAAAAACAAAACATCAGGAACATGAGCAACATTTATTTCCATCAATGACAACACAAATAACTGATCATGTCATGTAATCACAAAATATCAATCTCTTCATCACAAATAGACTTCTATCATTTACCGGTGTAGTCATCTATCTTCAACTGCATCACCTGATCTATATTAGTTATGCCAAATGCCATCAGAGAGATGGATGGATAGAGAGAGCAAGACATGTATAGAGATAGAGAGGGAGAGAGGAAGATATAGTAGGATATGAATATAGAGTGAGTGGAAGAGAGAGAGAGAGAGAGAGAGAGAGAGAGAGAGAGAGAGAGAGGAGAGATGGAGTGAATAAGAGAAATACTAATTTATCGAGAGAGACAAGGGGAATGATATAGATAGAGGAAGATATAAAGAGATAGATAGGGATAGAGATAGAGAGATAGTTTTATATATATATATATATATATATATATATATATAGAGAGAGAGAGAGAGAGAGACCAATTTATAGAGAGAGAAAAGGGGAATTATAGAGATAGAGGGAGATATAAAGAGATATATAGGGATAGAGATAAAGAGATAGGTATATAGAGGTACAAATATATGGATAGAAAGAGATGGACTAAGGAGTAAGAGGAAGATAGATTGGGAGAGAGAGGGGGAGAGAGAGAGAGGGGGGGGAAGAGTGAGAGATATGGTTAAAAACAAAGAGATATACGAATAGAAACAAGGATATATAGAGAGACAGATATAAGCTGGGAAAGATAGAGGCGATGAGAGAGAGGTGAAGAGATGAAAGAGGGATAGGGAGAAATATATATATAGAAAGAGGGAGATAATGGAACATGGGGAGATGGAGAGATAGATCGATAAAGATATAGAAGTGATATAGAGAGAGGTAGAGAGAGACACATAGAGATATATGAGGAAGAGTGGGAGAGAGAGAGAGAGAGAGGGGGGGGGAAATGAGACATATATAGAGAGAGGAAGATAGATGTTGAGATTAAGATGAATATGTAGGTAGAGATGGAGACAGAGGGATATATAGAGATGGAAAAGATGAATATATAGAGAGGGAGAGGGAGAGAATGAGAGAGGGGGAGATAGAAAGATAGAGATAGAGATATGAAATGATATATATAGGTAGAGATAGGTAGAGATATAAGGTTAGAGAAAGATGGATGGATAATGAGATAGAGATAGTAGGAGATGTAGAAGAAAAAATATGGAGAGATATCCAAGAAAAGAGATATAGATAGAGAGGTCTAGGAAGAGGGAAAGGAAGAGAGACATGGAGAGGAATAAATGGATAGAGAGGGTGGAGAGGAAACTTGGGGTGGAGATGAAGATAGATTAAGAGAGGAAGACAAAGATGACAAGATAGAGAGATAAAAGGAGAGAGAGATAAAGACAAAGAAAGATGAGGAGATAGAGAGGGAGTGATAAAGAGATATAGAGGAAAACAAAGAGGGAGAGATATAGATGGTGAGATAGAGGATAGAGAAAGATATGTAAGGAGATATAGAAGGATATGGAGAGAGATATCAATCATCCCCTATATCTCTATCTTTTCATTTCCATCTCTCTATGTCTCTCTTTATATTGCTTTATCTTCTCTTTATAACAAATATTAATTATAAATTTAATAACTATATTTAGTAATTTATATTATTTTGAATGCATGATCTCTGAATGTCTTTCTTTTTACATTGGATATCTCTTTTGTGAGAGGACAAATTTGTTGGTCAAGGAAAACTTTGTGGCTATGAACTAGCCCTCTATGCTTGAATTTGGCGTTGTTGAATGTGGAATTTTGTTTCCTCTTTCAATCAATAGATCCCCTATTATACACTTTTATGATATCTAAGGGCTACCAATATTTAGAAATATCTAAGTTGAGGTGTTATATCACATCGAGACATTCATGAAGTTCAACTTTAGACAAATAAGATAGGAACAATCAAAGACAACAAGTAGGTTCCTTAAATGATGTATGCAAATTTATTATTTTTTTTTAGTGTGTCAAGTCTAAATGTGTCACTATTAATGGTTCCTTCAATACTCTAGGATTGGAGAATGCTTGGCAAACAAGAGATGTGAATTGAATGCAAATTAGATATCTTTAAATATTAGTACATAATATCAAATCTGAACAAAAAAAATTAGTTGACTCTAGTGGATAAGGTAAAGGGGACTAGTTGGCCAAATTGGACTTTAAAATGAGGGACAAGTTTGGGACCATAAGATTGCATCCATGATCATGAGTTTGTCTCAAGATAGGCAAGTAGTCAAGAAAAAATTGGCTTATGGCTATATGAAAGTAGGTGGATGGATAGGTGTCTAAAATAAGATATAAACAAATGCATACACAATTTTTTTTAATGTATTTAAGTACCAAGATGGGTGAAAGGCTATACAAGTAAGAATAAGTATGTATTAAAATCATTAGAGTAAGAGCAGAATTATATGCTATTATATACTATAAAAAAAATCATCAAAAATAATCAAATAAATTATGTTAAATCTATCTTTACATAAATTAATTTCATATTTACATTCTTTTATTTCTTTTTGACAATTTTTTAAATATTTAATATTTTAAAAAATAAAATTAAAAAATCACACCAATTTAAATATTTATTAACAACTAATATAATTAAAATCTCAAAGTTAGCCAGATATTTAAATGTTGAAATGTTTAATATTGGAACTATAGTTTGTAGGAGTCTACTAAATATTTCAATAGTAAAGTGGACATGACTATAATTTAAAGTGTTTAGCATTATTATTATTAGAGCATCTGAACAATAAAATATTAGAAATCATCTCTCTAATAATAACAATAGAAGAGTCTGGAAGTTTCACAATATTCTTGGAATTATTTGTCATATTCATTTGAGTCGTCCACTTTTTGGTTTTAAAAACTTTTGATATTAAATTCATTATCACAAGACAATTAGTAGGTGAATAAGAATCTAATTTTTCTGTAGTTTTTACGAAGCGTGGATTTGTTGTGTTTTTTACCAATACCCTAGGATTTGATGCTCAACAGTAAACAAGAACAATGAATAGTGAACATCACCTTGATTATTTTAAGGAATTGTTTGTAACTGTGCAAATCCTTTTCCAAACGTGTGGATTAGTTTTGGTTTTTTGAAATTGAATGATAGTAAAAATTAAACTTTCAATTTTTGTTTACGTGGAAGGGATCTGGCGATTGACAAATATGTCAACTTCGCGTACTCTGAATCACTGTGAACGAAAAACGGTGAGAAGTGATGGTGAGAAGACATAGAACAGTGTGAGATGTTAAAGCCAGTTGCACAAAGAAGTTGAACAGTCAAGAGGATTTGAATTATCTTGCATTGGTTTTCTTTAACATTCAACCTTAGATTTTAAATAAGAGGTTGTCCATCTCATATAGGATACGCCTTCGACGTAATAAGGTCAAGATATGACATACAATGGTGATATGTCATTCAAGTCCCAAGTACAATTGACATTTCATTGATGAATTAAATGCTTTTGAGACATATCATTTTTTAAAAATAGAATTTTTAAAATTTTGTCTTGTTTCTAATATAAACCAATAGAAAGACAAATAAATGACATTTTTATAATTATTTAAAATATAACTATAGAAATTTTGTTGAAAATTATAATTGATTAAAGTATTAAAAACATTTGAATGCCCAACTAATAACAATAAGAAATGTATTTGATGTTTTAAAGAGAATAAATTTCATATGCAACATACTTTTAAGTCTATGGAATGAAACGTTTTATCAGCCCATATAGGTAATTGATCATCACGTTTACATGATCAATTTTTTCTAATTGCATTAAATTGGGGAAGAGCACCAATAGATAACATAGTTCCAATAACCGTCACCTTATTGTCATGTTGACCCCTCGATAACCGTCATAGTGAAAACACCATTAATAAATTTGTTTTGTACCAATAGCCGATCATTTTTTGCAATTAATTGGCCAATTTGTGCACAACTATTGGAACATTTGTCCCATTTTTGTACCACTATTGGAACATTTGTGCACCACTATTGGGACATTTGTCAACAAGTACTAGCGATCTTGAGTTGACGGTTACTCGAACATCTTTAGTTAGGTATCAGGGGACACTTTGAAATGTGTACTTTTTGACCTTTGTGTGCATAACCGATTCCACAACATGCATCATTACTACCCAGAAGCCAAATCAATAGCTATAAGCAGTTAAGTAGCATACAAAGACAACTAAAAAAAAAAAAAAAATCCGATGTACCATTTAGATTTGTAAGTACGCGAAGTTAGCTATAACGACTACAGGGGATCCTCCCCTAAAGATTGTATGTCCATCTTCCAGTCAAATGCATCACATGGTCGAATGAGCATCTTCCCCTCAGATACACTTCAAGATCTTTTATACTAGTATTGATACTGCTCTACCCAATTTGTTAGTTGAAGGTACAACTGGAAAAGTTGGCTTTGAATCTACTTGACCTCATTTATTGAAAAAGTTGTATTTAATGCTACTCTACCCCACCTAGATTTGTTCCGATCTCGCTGTCCTTTAAAAGTTTTGGTTATTCTATTCATACTCGATAGACAAGACATCCTCGATAAGCTATCGACTGAATTTCAATGGATGAACTACGGAAACCACACGTGGTGGTCTTGCTGTTTCCCTCACTGGGTCGGCACTGGCTATCCAGGGGAAAATTTGCACCGCCTGGATAGCCGTGCTTCCTTGGTCCTCCCCCCTCCGCGTTCGTGTTTGCCCGCCTGCGTGCCCGTGAAAGGTGCCCATAGCCTAGGCCCTTATGCCTCCCTATACGGCTTCTGCAGGTAAGTATCATCGTCCGCAGGCCTCGGGGTAAACGATGCCAAGGGAAAACAGTGCCGGAAAAAACATAATGATTTAACATAATATTAAGTTGGTCATATTGATATAAAATATTATATCAATGTGGCGTAACATTTTGAATTTATTTTTTAATAAATTTAATTCTTTTTTAATTTATATCAATTTCTATTAAATTTTAAATATTTATATATAGATTTTAATTTTGAGTAAAAATATAATGTAATTAATATAAGTAATATTTTTAGATATATATTATTATTAATTTATTTAAGTTTTATAGGTAGAAATAATTTAGAAAATAATTGATATCAATTTGAATAATATTTCATTATTCTTTAGATCAAATTTATATGATTGTGCATTTTAATTTAAATATATTAAAATATTTGTTTCTTAATATAAACATCACTTATGCATTCAATCAACTCTAAAATATAAGAAAAAAATAGTTATTTTCTATTATGTAAAAACTAAGAAATTACCATAAAAATCTGATAAAGAATATGGTGAATGTAATTTGTAATTTATAATAATATGACTCAATTGTGTAAACATCAATATATTTAGTTATATTTTATTTATATAATATTTTTTTAATATTTATTATATTTTATTTAATAAATTTTAAGTTTAATAGTTTTTAAAATTTTAATATATTTTATTTATATTATATTTATTTAATTTTTTAAATATTTTAAATTTAATATATTTTATTTATATAATGCTTCTTTATTTTTTAATATATTTTTTTTATACTAATTTTTTAAACTTATACTAAAAATATAATTAAAATATATTGAATAAAATATTAAACAAGTCCAAAGTTTAAATAAGATCATCCTTATGTTTATTAATAAATATTTAGGACGTATATATTAGTTTGTACTAGTGGGTGAATAATACTTCTATATTTAATTTTATAAAAAGTGAATTTTAAAAGTGAACAAACTTTCAATTATAAAGTTTATTCAAAAGTGAATAAACTTTCACTTATAAGTTTAATATAATTCAAAAGTTAATAAACATTCACTTATAAAACTTTATTAAATTTATAAAACCTATAAAACTCATTAAACTTTCACTTATAAAATTAAACTTTCACTTATATGTGAAATTTTATTCACTTTATAAACTTTATTCACTTATAAGTTAAACTTTTATAACCGAAAAGTTTATTCACTTTTATAAAATTAAATATAAAAGTATGTATCCCCATTATATATTTAATAATTATTCACTTTTATACTTCATTTTATATACTAATCTATAGTACTATTATATATAGGCTTAATTTTTAGGGTTAGGGCCTCCATCTCGACATATTTTATATAATAAAATGATAAAATAATTAGTTAATATATAAATAGGCTATTGTATTATTAGGCTTAGGTTTGGGCATAATGTTTAGGGTTAGGTTTAGGGTTAGGTTTACATTTACAATTACGTGTAAGGTTAGAGTTAATTAGAATTATGCTAGGCTTAGGATTTAGGGTAATTTCTTTTAGCGTTTACCTCATGGTTAGGGTTATTGTTCGATTTGGCTTAATTTGTAGTTAGTTTTAAGGTTAAGGGTTTATTTAAGTTCAGTTTAGGTTTAAGGCTCAATATGGTCTAGGATTTAGGGTTAGAGTTACCCTCAATATGATTTACGAATATGATTAAGTCATAAATTAGGTTTCTTGTTAAATTTGGCATACTATTAATTGTAGGGTTACTTGATTTACAAATATGATTAAGTCATAAATTAGGGTTCTTGTTAAATTTGGCATACTATTAATGGTAGGGTTACTTGGATTTAGGGATTGGCTTTGGGGTGTGGTTTAATTTCATGGTTACATTTTTGTGTTATAGCTCTTTCAATTGAAACAAAGGTTAACATTGGTGAATTCATTATTTTTCACTTTTAATCTTTGTATGTAGTGTTCTTCCAATTTGAGAGGTTATATTTGTTATATTTTACATAGGTGTTCTTCTATGGTTAATCTAGTTTTCTATTCTTCTTTTATTTAATTACACTACATGATTCATTTTAATAATACATACATGTTATTTTAATTTTATTTAAAAATATATTTAAAATCATTAAAAATATTCATATGTCAAACTTTAATGTATTTGAAAACAACCAAACAATAAATTCACTTACATAAACCATATAAAATTATGTGACTACTTGATATGGAAACTATTTAATAAGTTTAATAAATTTTAAAAATTAACTTCTTGTAAATTGTTTTTATGTGGTCAAATTTATTGTAATGCACAAGGAACTTTTATGTGCCAATCTTCTATTTAATGATTAGATGTAATAGGTGGTTACACATTTGGAGATCAACTATTTGAATATTTAAAACATTTAGACTAATCAAGTTATTGAGATTTAAAATTTGATATTTATTATATTTAAATAATTAGTTAGTTGTTAATGTTGATTCAATTACTAATATAATTATATTAACAAGTTAAAACATTTTATTAAACTAATTTTAATAGCATTGTTTAAATGCATTTAATAACTTTCATATATTAATATTTTTTATATAAGTTATCATATAAGTTTATTCACTTATAAATTTTATTCACTTTTGTAAAATTAAATATAAAAGTATGTATTCCCATTATATATTTAATAATTATTCACTTAGATATTTCATTTTATATATTAAATTTTAAATTATATTATATAATTCATAAATAACTACATTTAATCATATATTATAAATTAAATTACTGTTTCTATATATTTTATAGTATAATTTACTTTATGCACTTTTAATTTATAAACTTATAATTCAAAAGTGCATAAAGTTTATTATAATATAACTTTATATACTTTATATTATAATTCAAAAGTAATATTAAAAAAATACTTGGGTGTTTGCTAATATATAACTAATCAAATATTAAATATATATATTTATATTATAATTCAAAAATTATATTAAAAAATACTTCGATGTATGCTTTTATATATATAATTAAAATATATTAAAAAATAAAGAAACATTATATAAATAAAATATATTAAATTTAAAATATTTAAAAAATTAAATAAATATAATATAAATAAAATATATTAAAATTTTAAAAACTATTAAACTTAAAATTTATTAAATAAAATATAATAAATATTAAAAAAATATTATATAAATAAAATATAACTAAATATATTGATGTTTACACAATTGAGTCATATTATTATAAATTACAAATTACATTCACCATATTCTTTATCAGATTTTTATGGTAATTTCTTAGGTTTTACATAATAGAAAATAACTATTTTTTTCTTATATTTTAGAGTTGATTGAATGCATAAGTGATGTTTATATTAAGAAACAAATATTTTAATATATTTAAATTAAAATGCACAATCATATAAATTTGATCTAAAGAATAATGAAATATTATTCAAATTGATATCAATTATTTTCTAAATTATTTCTACCTATAAAACTTAAATAAATTAATAATAATATATATCTAAAAATATTACTTATATTAATTACATTATATTTTTACTCAAAATTAAAATCTATATATAAATATTTAAAATTTAATAGAAATTGATATAAATTAAAAAAGAATTAAATTTATTAAAAAATAAATTCAAAATGTTACGCCACATTGATATAATATTTTATATCAATATGACCAACTTAATATTATGTTAAATCATTATGTTTTTTACGGCACTGTTTTCCCTTGGCATCGTTTACCCCGAGCCCTGCGGACGATGATACTTACCTGCAGAAGCCGTATAGGGAGGCATAAGGGCCTAGGCTATGGGCACCTTTCACGGGCATGCAGGCGGGCAGACACGAACGCAGAGGGGGGAGGACCGAAGAAGCACGGCTATCCAGGCGGTGCAAATTTTCCCATGGATTCCCAGTACCCACTGGGTCACTACATTCCTGTGTTGGAGCTCTCAAGGCTTGTTGCCTCCCAACATCTGACAGTCAGCTATGTCACCACGCCCGCCAACGTACCCCGCTTTCAGGACTTCATTGATGAAGCTCTAAACTGCGGTATCGATCTTCGCCTTCTAGTCCTTCCTACGCCACACGTGGAAGGCCTGCCAGAGGGCCGAGGAAGCTCTGACGTTTCTCCCCCAGAGTCCCATGGTAGCATATTTGTGCTAGCGAACAAGCTCCAACAACCCTTCGATGCTTGGATGGAACTGCAGTTTCAACAACAGGAATTGGCGCCGCCAGTATGTGTCGTGTTCGATTCTTTCATGGGGTGGGTTCGACAGAGCGCCGAAAAGTTTTCGATTTCTTCCGTGGAGTTTAACACGTCTGGAGCGTTTGGAATCAGCGGGACGAACTCAGCCTCGCATTCAATCATGCACCGGGTGTTGGAGAAACAAGGGGAGGAGTGTGTTGTGTTGAGCTTGGATCTTCCCAGGCCCCTCAGATTTAAAAGGAATGAGATAGACCAAGATTACTGGACTCCAGACGAGATGAATCCGATCACAAAGTTTCTTTTGCCCATGTTACATGGATCATTGTTAAAGGCGCGTCAGGATTGATGCTTAATAGTTTCGAGGAGTTGGAGTCTGAGTATGTCGAGCACCTGAGAGACTTGACGGGAAAACCATTGTGGGCTATAGGACCCTTGCTTCCCATGAGTTATTTCGGCGGAGCGGGTAATAAAGTTAGCACGGGCGGGAAATGGCAGGCATCACGGCAGACGAGCTTGTGCAGTGGTTGGACTCTCAGAGCGCTGGATCCGTTTTGTACATTTCATTTGGGAGCGTGGTCAAGCTTTCAAAAGAACAAACAAAGGCCTTAGCGAGAGCGCTGGAAGGCAGCCAGCAGCCCTTCGTTTTTGCTATCAAAGTTAGGGAATCCGGGAGCTTGTAGAATTTTGAACCTGATCTATCCTCTCTGAACCAGCTAATTAGCTAACAATAACAACAAAAAGAATAAATTGCAAAAATAAACCACAATTCAGAATAAAAACACAATGCCCTATTTTTTGGAATTGCACACACTAATTTCTTTATTGAAGCTTAATTAAAAAATTACATAGAGGCTGTATATATAAAAAATTTGTAGCCTAGAAGAATTAATAATAACTGCAGTTCTAAATATATTCCTAGCATTGCATGGAAAGCTACTAAGACTCTCAAACTAAAAAAACAAACCACTCCCTAAATTAAGAATACAATAAGTGCATGTACATCATGCTTTATTTACTAAAAACAAACTCATGCAAAAAACAAAACTAAAAATAGTCCTAAGGATTGATGCATGCTGGAGTACATGCTTTATTTGCATGAATAAACAAAAAAACTATTAACTAAATTAATCTAGCTACATGCTAGATCAGCATCAGTTATCAACATATTCCCCCTTGATGCTAAGAGGGCTCACAATCTTATCTCGTAGTGCTATAAACTGAGCTTTCACAATTGCTTTGGTGAATATATATGCTAGCTGATTCTAGGTGTTGATGTGCTTCAATTCGACATCCTTCTTCTACACCAAATCTTGTATGAAGTGATATTTCAAATCAAAATGCTTTGTTTTGCTATGACGAACTAGATTCTTACCTAACTTGATGGCACTCACATTGTCACAATAAATTACTGTAGGTTGAATTTATTTTTCTCCAATTTCTTCCAAAACTTTTATGAGCCAAAGAGCTTGTGTACCTGCTGAGGTAATTGCAACATACTCTGCTTCTGTAGATGAGAGGGCAACAATACTTTGCTTTTTTGAGCTCTAGGTAATCAAACCAGAACCAAAAGAAAAACAATTTCCAGATGTAGATTTACGGTCATCCATACTACCTCCCCAATCTGAATCACTAAAGCCTACAAGATTGAACCTTTCAGAAGAGTAGTAATGAATACCAAAACTTAAATTCCCTTTCACATACCTCAAAATCCTCTTGGCTGCCTTCATATGTATTTCAAATGGATTTGTCATATACCTTGAAACAAGTGAAACTGAATAGGCAATATCAGGCCTCATGTGGATTAGAAACATCAAGCTCCCCACAATACTTTTGTAAGCTGTCTCATCAACTAAATCAGTACCATCATCTCGACATAACAAAACTCCACGAGCACTTGGAGTGGAGGTAGGGTTACAATCAGTCATATTAAATTTCTTCAGCATATCTTGTGCATACTTTGTTTGACAAATGAAAATCTCATCTTTACTTTGATAAACCTCCATTCCTAGAAAATATTTCATCAGACCAAGATCTTTCATCTCAAATTCTTTCATCATAGCAGCTTTGAATTCATCTTTCATCTTAGAACTACTATCCATATACAAAAGATCATCAACATACAAACTTATGATGAGAATATCAGTACCTTTTTGTTTGTAGTATAGGGTAGGATCACTCTTACTTCTCTAGAAGCCATTCTCCTAAAAGTATCCGTCAATCCTAGCATACCACGCTCTTGGTGCTTGCTTGAGGCCATACAAAGCCTTCTTCAACCTGTACATTTGATGCTCTTTTCCTTCCACTTCAAAACCTTGTGGCTACTCCACATATACTTCCTCTTCTAAGTACTCATTCAAGAAGTCAATTTTCACGTCCATATGATGTATGCTCCACTTCTTCTAAGTTGCTAATGAAATCAGCATTCTTATGGTCTCTTGTCTTGCTATTGGTGCAAATGTCTCTTCATAATCAATTCCATACTTTTGTGTGAAGCCTTTAGCAACTAATCTCACTTTGTGTCTTTCAACACTCCCATCACTGTTAAACTTGGTCTTGTAGACCCATTTGGTGCCAGTCCTTTTTTTGTCATGTGGAAGTTCTGTTAACTCCCAAGTGTCATTCCTGTGAATGGAATCCATCTCTTCTTCCATGGCTTTCACCCAAACCTCATTAGTACATGCATCTTCAAAACATGATGGTTAAAAATCAGCCTTGGCTAATAAAACAAAATTCACTGTCTCACCTATTGGGTTTTCTTCATGTACTTGATTTCCACTCCTCTAGTAGATATCACTCAATTTCCTTACCTTCCTTGTAGAACTTGGAGAAGAAGCTGGACTTGAATTTCGTACTAAAGAACTTGATGAAGGGTTGCTTCGTGGAGTTAAACCACTAGATACAAAAATATTAGTTGGCTGCTCATGATCAATATCAGCAATTATATCATCATTCAAAATAGATTTTGGCTTCTCAACATGGCCTTTTTGATGACCATAAACTCCCCCTTCATCAAAAATCACATCTCTTGAGACAATAAGCTTGTTAGTGAGGGGATTATACAATCTATAAGCCTTGCTTTTATCACTATACCCAATAAAAATACATGACTAACTCTTTGCATCTAACTTCTGTCTATTCTGATCAGGTACATGCACATAAGCCAAACAACCAAAAACTTTGAAATGATTAATATTAGGCCTTTTGCAATACCAAGCTTCATAAGGAGTCATCTTTTCTAGTGCACTGGTGGGGCTACGAATGAGGATGTATATCGTTGTAGCAACTGCATCTCCCCAATAAGAATTGCTCAATCCCTTGGTTTGTAACATACACCTTGCCATTTCAAGCATAGTACGATTCTTCCTTTCAACTACTCCATTCTGTTGAGGTGTGTATGCAGTAGTAAGTTGCCTCTTGATTCCATTAAAATCACAATAACTTTGGAAAGCCCTTGAGAAAAACTCTCCTCCACAATCAGTCCTTAAACATTTGATCTTGTACCCTTTCTCATTTTCCACAAGGCCTTTAAACTTCTTGAATGTATCTAAGGCTTCATCTTTGGCCTTCAAGAAATATACCCAACAATTTCGCGAGTAATCATCAATAAAAGTGATGAAATATCATGACTTACCCAGACTCTTATTCTGAATAGGACCACATATATCTGAATGAACAAGCTGAAGTGGGTGATGGGCCCTCCATGCATTGCCCTTTGGAAACTTTTCTCTTGCATGATTTCCTTTAGCACAACCTTCACAAACCTCCTTGTGTTCCTCAACCTTGGGCAAACCAGAAACTAATGCATGTGAAGTTAGAAACTTCAAACTATGAAAATTTAAATGCCCATACCTGAGAAGCCATAACCAACTTGAATCCTCATAAGCCATATTTTCCAAATTGTTGTTATGTTCACCAAACCTCAAGGGGAACATCCTATTTCTTGTCATAGGAACAACAGTGATCACCCTATTATCCTTATTCTTATCATGGATAGTACAAGTCTTATTCTCAAAGACTACTTTATAATTTTTCTCATATAGCTGCCCAAGACTTAACAAATTGTGATTCAATTGTGGAGTATAATAAATATCATGAATACTCTTTATACCTTGTTTTGTTTGGACCTCCATAGCTCCTTTGGCAGTAACCTCCAATGATTTATCATTACCAAGCTGGATCTTGGATTTGAAACTTCCATCCTTTGTTGAGAACAACTTCTCATTCCCTGTCATATGGTTAGAGCATCCAGAATCTAGGTACCAAACATCTTTACTAGTATTTTCACCCTTTGCATTAGATAAAAATAAGTGATTAGGAGGATTCTCACTACTTTCTTGAGCATAGTTAGCACTTTTACCTTCTTTCAATCTGCATTCTCTTTCAAAGTGGCCATACCTGTTACAATGGTAACATTGAACATTTCTCTTATCAAATCTGCCTCTACCTCTTCCTCTGAAACCACCACTTCCTCTTGAGCCACCTCTTCCTTTACCTCTTGAAGAATTTTGGCTTTGCCCTTTACCTTGGCCTTGATTGATTTTGGCACTACTGTTGCTTGCATCTTCATTTTTTGTGATTAACAATTTAGAGGAAAACGCTTTCTCTACACCTTCAAAAGAATCTTTCAATCTTTCTTCATGAGACATCAGGGATCCAACCAGTTGATCAAACTGTAGTTTTGTCAAATCCTTGCTTTCTTCTATGATTATTGCTACATGATTCCATCTGGGTGTCAAAGATCTGAACACCTTTTTAATCAAAACTTCATTGCTTACAATTTCCCCAAGTGTAGCCATTTTATTGACCACATCTTTGACTCTAACACAATAATCACTTATACTTTCAGCTTCTTGCATCTTCAAATTGTCGAACTCTCGCTTCAATGTCTGAAGCTTGACCACTTTAACTTGATCACTACCTTGGTAAGCTTCTTGTAGAGTCTTCCAGGCATCTTTGGCAGTTGTTGCTCCTGATATTCTTGAAAATAAGCTCTTATCAAGAGCTATCTGAATGTGAAACAAAGCTTGAGAATTCTTTTTCCTTGCTTCCTTTCTTGTTATTCTGTCATTGGTTGTAAGGGCATTCCAATTAGCTAGCTCTTCATAACCTGATTCAATAATCTCCCACAAATCTTTTCCAATAAAAAAGGTCAACATCTTAATGCACCAATAATCATAATCATTCCCATCAAATTCTGGAACGGGCATATTGTTAGAATTCGACATGATTAACTTTGGTGAAATTCCAACAATAAAACTTTAACCCAAGAAAATTTTACCTGCTCTGATACCACTTGTGGAATTTTAATCCTGACCTATCATCTTTGAACCAGCTAATTAGCTAACAATAACAAGAAAAAGAATAAATTGCAAAAAGAAATCACAATTCAGAATAGAAAACATAGTGCCCTAGTTTTTGGAATTGCACACACCAATTTCTTTATTGAAGCTTAATTAAAAAATTACATAGAGGCTATATATATAAAGAATTTGCAGCCTAGAAGAATTAATAATAATTGTAGTTCTAAATATATTCCTAGCATTGCATGGAAAGCTATTAAGGCTCTCAAACTAAAAAAAAAAACTACTCCCTAAATTAAGAATACAATAAGTGCATGCACAACATGCTTTATTTACTAAAAACAAACTCATGCAAAAAAAAAACTAAAAACAGTCCTAAGGATTAATGCATGCTGGACTACATGCTTTATTTGCATGAATAAACAAAAAAAACTATTAAATAAATTAATCTAGCTGCATGCTAGATCAACATCAGTTATCAACAAAGTTCAGGAAGTGCAAAGTATTTTCCAGCAGGTTTTCTGGACAGAATAAAGGATCGAGGGGTGGTCATATGGGGGTGGGCACTGCAGTTCTTGATTCTTTTGCATCCTTCCGTAGGTGCTTTCATGAGCCACTGTGGGTGGAACTCTACGCTTGAGAGCTTAAGCCTTGGAGTTCGCATAGTCGGATGGCCTATGTTTGGGGATTAGTTTATTAATATGAGAATTCTAGTGGAAATGGGTGTGGGGATTCAGTTGTGTGAATGTCGTAGTGGGATTCCAGATGAAGAGAAGGTGAGGGAGGTTTTAAGCCAGGTGCTTAGTGATGATAAGGGTAAAGAGATGTGAACGGCTGCTCAGAAGGCGAAGGAGATGGCCACAAAAGCTGTTGGAGATGGAGGATCTTCGAAAGTAAATGTCCAGGGTTTCGCAAGTGAAATGTGCAAGCTGCTGAAGATGAGACAACACCAATCAAGTTTGCCCTAAGTTGTGTACACAAACTGGTTCTGTGAGCTCAGTTTAAGATTATGTTTTCTGATTTGGTAGTAAGAGTGGGTGAGGTAGTAAAATATGGTGTTATCTATTGTGGTGGTTTATTTTGTAGTTACTTTGGGGTTTAGATTAAGTATGTTTATGAGATAAGGTGGATGGGTTTGGTTTGGTTTGTGTTAGCATTTTTGAAGTCGATATGAAATAAATATTTGTTTTGAAAATATTATGTTATCTTGAAAATACATTTGGTTAATATTTTCTTGGTGAGTTACAATTATTATATTACAATTTATATAACAGTATTCATGTCATTCAAGTCATTAATAGAATTGATATTTGATTTTTTTGCGGTCTTACAAGAGAAAGTCAACATTATGGTATTCTTGAATTTTTTTAATTTAAGTTGGAGTGTAAACTTTTTTATGTCAAATGAAAATATAATGAAAGGTTAGATATTGCACCAAATCCTACTTTAAAATTTGGAAAAATTAAACCTCAATTTTAAAAAACAATTCTAATATTTTTAGTATAGAATACATAACTATATATTGAAACCAATTAAGACTAAGCCAAATACTAAGACAATGAAGCATCTGAACGTGTAGAATCATATTGAATAATCCTAAGAGGATGAAGCATTTGCGACGTGTAGAATCATATTGAATAATAATTCATTATTCATTCAAATCAATAAAGTCTAAGCCAAATCCTCAGAGGATATAGCGTCTGTAACGTGTAGAATCATATTGAATGACTACTCTTTCATACAAACTGTAGTCTCAATCTTGTGGTTGTGATCCTCACTCATTTTTCCAAAGAGAATTGCGTTGTGCAGAGGGGACAAGTATTGTGGCTCTCAAGCCATGGCTGAATACACTCAGAATGGAACACATGTCGGATTCTGCAAGGAATTTCACAAACCTCTTCTCCCATTATAAAATCTTCCCTGCATACTCCACAAAAAAGTCCATCGTCAACATGAAAAGCCGAAATTATTACAGTGGGTAGTGCCTCTACCATTTCTTTCGACTCTCTCTCATTCTCTATTATCTTCATAATCCTTTGTAGAAAGAAATAGAAAGTACGAAAGGCCTCACGTATCCACGCAATTTCGTCAGGAAATTCAACCTCATGAAGTTCAATACAACGAAATTCAGAAAGTAAAGAATCGTGACGAAGTGTAAGCTGTTGCAGAAGACAAGGGAGAGCTTCACGGTTCAACAAACAATCTGCCTGCAAACATACGTTTGCGGCTTCGTCACGTAATTCCCCCACACCATGTTCAAGGCTTTTGCACCAATCTGCCACTAGCTCTCTCTCCTGCAAAGCCATTGCTTTACTCTACTGTTTTTTCTTGTAACCACGGGTAGCAAATTAATGGAGTGAAAATATTTTTAACTGGTAAGCAAATATGTGAAAATGGATTGGAATCCTCTTGATGTTATATAAAGAATGAAACGTCAAAGGATTGTTTCTTATTTCTTGTGGCGTCCCTTCAAAATAGGTCAGAAGAATTAATCCAAATTTAAGGGAGTTTATGGACAAATTTGTTTATGTTGATACAGCTATAAAAAAAATTCAACTGCCAATGTAATAAATATAATGAAAGAACAAAGATAAAAAATTAAGTAAAACCAATGAATTGAATTGTTGTTTGTTAGGTTTTGTATTAATGTAAATGTGGATCTAATGACTCCCTTTTTAATAATAGTGCCATCTAAATCAATAGATTAGATGTAATAGATTGCTTAGGAGGTCTTTATTGTTATGTGATAAAAATGTCACAAAGTTAGTCATTCTATTGTTGGTTGCTTGAACATTGTGAGTAAGCATTATTTCTATAGAATAAAAAGAAAGTATGGATCTTTTCCTTTTTTATCCTTTTGAGGTGGTTCCTTTGGTTAAGAGAGGTGATGAAGGTACCCCTTCTTCAAATAGGATTCTCTCTGGTGTTAATGGTATTTTGTTTTTTAAGCCCTTGGCTTTGATAAGACAATTCAAACAAGATTGTTTAGAAACATTTTTTCAATAAAACTTTTTTCTAAGACTTTGTGGTTACCTATTATGCTTTCAACATGTAAGGTTTAAATAAAGAGACATCTAGATGAGAGGTCAACAAGAAGGCCTATAAATTCTTATAAGTTAGGTGCAATAACTAAAGAGGGAATGTAACTAGAAAGGAAATTAGCATTAATGAGTCTAATGCTAGGATTTTTGGTTGTATTGAAAGCTCTTTAGAGAACTTTGGATTTAAGATAACTTGACACGATTAGATTATTATTTTATTTGTTGGGTTATAGTTCTTTTTAGTTATTTGAAAACTTTAAAAATAGTCCCCTAGAGATATACTTCACATACACTTATTTCTGTCTGATTCCTCTTTCAAAAGTTAAATTGTATTATTTTTATCGAAAGAACCATTTTCTAATACGAAGAAAGTTAACAATCTATTTAAAACAATTTATAATGAGTGATACATATTTGTGATTACAAATAGATAAAATTATATTTTTAATTAATTATAAGAAATATAATTTCTATATGTGACTGTCAAATTAACTGCTAATAAAAAAATCTATATATATACTTGTCAGAATATATTTGATTTCGACAAGCAAGGAGAGTGATAGTAGCAGCTACGTCTATTCTGGCTCCAAAACGGACCTTCCATACAACGTGTTAGCCATAGGTTAGTCAATCGCAGCCGTTAACTGCAAAATCGACAGTGTAAAACGTCCAACTAACACGCGTGTTAGTCAATCCGTACTGTTATTTTAGAACCAGAATAGATGCATCCGACAACAGCTAAGCCTAAAAAAATACAAAAATGATCATTTATGCGAAGTTAGGTATATGTCTTCCCATTTGGTTTTCATGAATATGGACTAGGCTAATCTTTTAAGTTGGTGTTGGACTGTATGTTTTTGAACTCTGCTTGTACTTATCAAGGCTTTGATATGGCCACTTGTGTGCAACAAGAAATTCAAGTAATTTCATGATTTTAAGCATTTATTTTTCTACAGTTTGAAGAACACAATTGGAAATTTTCTAATAAGTTCCACTACAAATTGGAAACTAAGTAATACGTTTTCACAACCATGTAATACGGTTGCTACAAGAAAGTTACCTGAATGCACGACGTAAATAAGATAGTTACATCATATCCATCATCAATCCTTTCCTCAGTCTTACAACTCATGAGCTTATGCATCTCATTTGCCAAATCTTTTAAATTTAAGGTTGAAGATCCTCCTCCGACAGATCGTCCAGCCAATCTCTGAAATGCTTTCTAGAGTCGAATTCCACGTGCAGTGACTCATGTACGCACCCACAGATGGGTGCGACAAAATGACTTGCTGTGGTGTTCATCCCCAGATGACCAACCCATTATCTCTCCCCATAAATCAATCTGGAAGGTAGTAAAAATCCAGACGGGACCAAATTTACGGCTAAAGTCTAAATGATTTTTTATTAACAGAAGAAGGAACAAACGTAATTCCTTTAACAAATTCAGTTACATTACGACCGTCGAAGAATCTTTTTAGTTTTACAATTGCAATTGAATACTCTCATAATCAGCGAAACAAATATCTTGTACCTCCTGATAGATCTTTCATGTGGTAAATTGATTTAAATATCATTTATTTTATGATATACTATTAGAATAACAACAATTATCTATAAATTGATTTAAATATATTCTTACTGACGCATCAGCAGTTTGAAATTCCAGGCTTGCATGCCACTTTCAGTCCTATCGAAATAGACTGTTTTCAACAACTTTCCAATGCATCCAGGAAACCATGTTGAACCTCAAGTGCACGATAAGCCATGCAATACCGACTGTTTTGTCCCACAGCACGACATGAAACTCGGGTATCACCGTCGGTTGATTTTCACTTTAATTATTGCCAAACTACTGACAATAGCTTCGTCATGCGTGACGGAAGGAGAAGAAAAATCCTACATGCGTGGTGCCAAAATTGTGAAGTCTCACCACGTTTGCCCGATGCTTATCTTAATAATCTAAACTACACACCACAAAATTCTTTCCAATTTTTTAATATAATAATCCGCTTTTACATGTGCAAGAAGACGAGCTCGTTTCAGCAGCTTATTTTGGGACGCGAAGATGAATGGGTTGCAGAAGCCTCACGTTGTGGTGGTGCCATTCGCAGGGCTGGGTCATTTTATTCCTTTTCTCGACCTGGCAAGGCTCCTCGCTTCTAATGGCCTTGCGGTAAGTTATGTGACAACGCCTGGTAATGTCTCCTTCCTGGAGGGCTACCTTGTTCAATCCATCAACGATGGTGTCGACATTCGCCTGGTTAGCCTTCCTACGCCCGACGTGGAAGGCTTACAAGGACGAGAGAGGAACGACCTTGTTCCGTTGGAGTCGAGAGGTCTTATCTTCCAAATGGCGGAAAAACTTCAACATCCTTTCAGCACTTGGATGGAGGAGCAATTCCACCGACAAACAGCAACGCCTCCCGTGTGTATTGTCTACGATATATTTATGGGTTGGGCTATCGACACGGCCCAAAAGTTTAACGTTGCCAGTGTTCTGTTCAATACCTGTGGCGCCTTCGCAATAAGTCTGATGCAGTCCATTTCCAGTTCGATATTTCAAAACACGTTAGAGAAAGACGGGGAGGACAGTCTTGTGGTGAGCTTCAATCTGCTTCGTCCCCTTAGATTGTCTAAACATGAGGTATGCCCAGTTTTCGTCAATCCAGACCTTTCAAACTCCATTCAGCTTTTTGTTTATCAGTGTTTCCAGAAGATTGGCAAAGGATCGGGAATACTGATCAATACGTTCTACGAGCTCGAGCCTTTCTATGTCCAGCACTTGAAAAATTTAACCGCTAGATCAGTTTGGGCCATAGGCCCTGTGCATTCACAAAATTTATTTGGAGGAGTAGGTAACATTAACACCCAAGGGAAAATGGTGGGCGTCAATGAACAAGAGCTGGTTTGTTGGCTGGATTCGAAAAGCCCTCGTTCCGTTGTGTACGTCTCGTTTGGAAGTCAGACTGCTTTATCAGAAGAGCAAACACATGCCTTGGCCAGAGGTCTTGAAGCCAGCAAACAACCATTTGTATGGGCTATCAAGATGTACCCAAAGAAGGAACCGCTTTCGTCAGACTCAAAGATCGATCTCAATAGCACAAATCTACCAGAGGGCTTTCTGGAGCGAACAAAAGAGAGAGGACTAATCATACGTGGCTGGGCGCCCCAGCTTGTAATTCTTTCCCATCTTTCGGTGGGTGCCTTCATAAGCCACTGCGGATGGAACTCTGCAATCGAAAGTATTTCTCTCGGTGTTCCAATACTTTCATGGCCCATGTTTGGAGATCAACACTTAAATTCAAAGCTTTTTGCAGAATTAGGCGTAGGAATACAGTTCTGCGAACACACAGATGGGATTCCAAACGAGGAAAGAGTAAATGAGGCTGTCACAATGGTTCTAATTGGAGACAAACGGCAAGAGATGAGAGAGCGCGTAGAGAAATTGAAGGAGATGGCTACAGATGCTATCAAAGAGCAAGGAACTTCAGCTGCAGATTTGACAGCTTTTGTAAGTGACATGTATAAGTTAAATTCCAGACCGAAAAAACACAAGAGAGAGGCAGAACCGAGTTTCATGAACCCAAGTAGTGAATAATGTTTTATCGCTTTTGCACATTGCTTCTGTACTGTAATCTCTTTTCAAAAATTCCCGTCTGTTGTTACTTAAGGTTTTCATCGTCTATATTAAATATTTTAATAGTTTTTTAGATTAGATTGTGTAGAGGTTTTTTATCAATATTTCGGATCACATTTTTTGATGCATCATCATGATGATAATAGATAGCTCAAGAAAATAAAAAAATTTCAAAGTATGATTTAAAACAGTGATGAAAAAAATCTCTAAACAATCTATTCTGAAACAATTGCAATATAATTTCTATTTTTGCTACATTAAGAAATTTTATGATTTATGATATTTTGTGTAGATATATTTGTTATATAATTTTACTATTTAATTTAGTTTTTTATTAATTTATTATAAAAATTATATTTTTGAAATTTTAGATTGAGTTGTATTTGTATTTTTTTTTCTAAAACTTATCTAACATGATTTAATCTTTAATTTTATTTTGTTTTAATATTTCTTTAAGACAATAATATTAGATCATGTTCCCATGCGGCTACTTAACTCTATTTTCTGCTTAAATTTAAGCAGTTAAGTGTTCCCATGCAACTTAAAAATTGTCAAAAAAGGGATAATTGAGAATCTTTCCCTATTTTGGTGGAGCAACTATTGTTTAGGAATTAGAAATAAGCTATGAAACAAAAGGGGGGGTTGGAAATAAGCAGTGGCTACTTATTAACAAAAATGCCACGTGGCTCCATAATTTTCTTTCCCTCTTTTTTTTTAAGATTTTATTTCTTTTTTTTTCCAAATTTTAAGTACACAAATTAGTATTAATGCTATTAATACAAATTTAAGATGTTTTGCTTAAAAATAAGCAACAAAGATAAATATTCATGGGGTCAGCTGCTTCACAAATAATCCCTAAAAATATTAAGCAGCAGCAGCTAGCCAAAATAAGCTAAGCAGCTGCATGGGAACATGCCCTTAGAATATGATTATCGCTTATCATGTTGAGCATCAAAGATTTTATCTTACATATCTAGAATTAATTACTTAATGACATCATTTTAGTTTTATTTTTGTAATGATAAAGGATGAATTGAATTGAGAGAAATAATTATCACTCACACAAACCACTATAGTTAGTAACATTTCAAATTTAATTGGCATTGAATGCAAGAATTGACACATTATCTACTTTGTTAGTAAAATCTCACTATAATAGTTACCTATTAGACTTGGTTTGTCCTAGATAAATGAACAATAATAACCCTTAGTGGTGGAGGTTGATCATAGTTTAGGGGTTATGATCCATAAGTGTTCTAAATTTCACATTTTTTATTATGTTAGCAGGGAGAAGGCCCTAAATCCTACAAAATAGTAAAAACAAAGAGTGGCAACAAAAATCTAGCTTCATACAACCAACAAAAGAAACACTGCCAGCTACTCTCAGATATAGTAAAAAAACATCATGTCTTTGTAACTAAACATACCATTCTTAGCTAACCACCATCTACCTAGCATATTGCAAGTAATTTGATGATATAAAGAACTAACTGACTTAACACAATAACTAATAGTAACAAGAGTTTGATTCATACGGCACGCAGGACTTTTCCTATCAAAATACTTACTATATCCACTACTAACAATAGCAAAGATCATCAAAAAACATAAACAAAAACTAAACTTATTAGTCATTACTGATCATATTCCAGTTGCGCTCCAACCTATTCACTTGGTCGGTCCATGTCTCCACCGAGGTAGTCTCTTTCTCCTTGTTGTCATCGTCCAATTTCCCTTCCTTTGACAACTTCTTTACCTCCTTTTTCATCTGACTCTGCCAGAAATGAACCCCATGGTTGCCTTTCTTATAATACCATTAGTGATGGCACACATCGAGCAAAAGGAGTATCCCATTTGGTCAAAACGCTACGTGTAATCTTCAATTTTTATTTCCAGGTTCAAGACCCTCTCTTGAAGCTCCATTATCTTACTTTGTAGGCTCTTATTGTTGTCCTTATCTGAAGATATATCCTAAGAATAGGGCACCATGTCAATATCATCTTGGGAGTTAAAAGGCAGGGAGGCCAGGTCTGAATTCTCCATGTCTTCTAAACAATCACTCCCTGCTTCCATCTCCTCCTTAAATAATGTTCCTCTTGTTCTTCTTCTTCAGTGTAAAACTCCTTATCCTTCGTATCCTCATTGAGGATTCATGAACACCCTCAAGGTTAAAATATTTCTCTAAACCAAAGGTAGTCACTTTAGGTTCAATTTGAACCTTCTTATCTTTAGCCAAGAGTCGAGCAGATCTTCTTTCTCTATAATTGCTCTCCTTCTTCTCCCTTCATTCATATTTTTCTCATCTTTCTTCGAGTCCTCTAGGTCAAGGTCAATGGTAATGCTTTTTGTATCAGTGTCTTTCTCAGTTGCCCTGGCTTTGATAGGGCTATTTTGGGGGGTTTCCAATTTCCTTTTATCGGGGTTAATTTTAGCAAGGCAACCTTGAGGGATTCATTTTCCTGTTCAGGGCGAGGTTTCTTCCCTTAGATTTTGCTGGAGGAGTGGTATTGGGAGAGCACAACGGATTTGTTTTAATTAAATCAATTTTGACAAAAGACCCACAAATTTCATCTTTAGACTTAGCATTACTCAGAAAGGAGAGTAAATAGCTATGATTTGGGGAGTGGTCAAAGGCATATTTGTACACATGACATAGATTAAACCTTCATGAAGCAAGGGATTTTCTCCATTGGCAATGCTAGACTCCAAGGAAGTAAAAATAAAGTAGGGTAAATTAATCCTATCTCCATGCCTAATATGGTTAATTATGACTCTAAATTTCATGTTATGCAAAGATCTCCATGCTCATTTTGGAGTTTAAATTTTAAGAAGTGGCACATTATGCTCCAAAGAAATTGATATGAAAATTTAAAAAGATGGCCATATTTGTTAGTTGTCCATGTTTGAGTTTCAAATTGTTGGAAACCTTTCCTATTAATTAAAGTAAATTATTTTGTCATAGTTTAGGATATTTTTGTTGTTACATTTGAGTCAAAGAAAGATAGGAAGGTTCTTTTTGAGGAGGATGTTTTGTGTTTGGGGAAGTCTCAATTGTTATTGAATTAAGTATCTAGCTTCAATCTTGATTTTGTGAAGTTATTGGTGAGTATAGTTTGCATCAAATTGTCTTATATATCTTAAGAATTTTATAAAGTTATTAGCTGGACACTTTGGTGTTGACAAAATAGTAGCATTAGTGAGTGAACATTACTTTTAGCCTCATATTCATAATGATGTTAGGAAATTTGTGCAGAGCTATAGAGTTTGTCAAGTTGCAAAAGTAATAGTCGGAGTGTGGGATTGTATAAGCCTTTAACAGTACTAGAGAGACATTGGAAAGACATAAGCATGGATTTCATACTAGGATTGCCTAAGGCACATAGAGGAAATGATTCTTTATTTGTGGTGGTGGATAGATTCTCGAAGATGGCTCATTTCATACCTTGTATGAAAACATTAGATGCAGTACATGTAGCTTACTTATTCTTCAAGGAGGTGGTGAGATTGCATGGATTACCTAAGAGCATAATTTCAAATAGAGACACTAAGTTTGTTGGTTATTTTTGGAAAACACTTTGGAAGAAGATGAAGACTGATTTGAAATTCATTTCTACTTTTCACCCACAAACTGATGGACAGACAAAAATAGTAAATAAGAGCTTGGGAAATTTGTTGAGCTGATTAGTTGGAGCAAAACTGGAAGTTGGGATTTGATTCTTGCACAAGCAGAGTTTTCTTACAATAATCCAATAAACAGGAGTAACATAAGGACACCTTTTGAGTTTGTTACCGGAGCACACCCTAGAGGTATATCAGAATTGAGAGATATTAGTAATGAAGACAAGAGGAGCACAAAAGCAGAAGAGTTTACAAATCACATTGCAACCTTACATATTCATGTTAAACAACAGTTGGAGGATATGAACAACAAGTATAAGGAGAAAGAAGATGAGAAAAGGAGACTTAAGAAATTTGAAGTTGGTGATGTAGTGATGGTGTATCTGAAAAAAGAAAGATTTCCAGTTGGTACCTATAACATGTTGCAGATGAAGAAGTTAGGACCTTGTGAGATCTTAATGAAGTTCAGTTCTGGAAATGCATATGAAGTGGAGTTACCAGATAGTTTGAGTATTTCACCTATATTCAACATTGCAGATCTACATTAGTACCATGAATTAGAACTCAACGAAGACAGTATTGCAGAATTTGAGAGACAATTGCCCTGGAAGGAACCAGATCAGATTGAAGACATTTTGGATAGTAGCATTGGATGTAGTACCCAGAGCAATTAGTATAAGGAGCATCTTGTGAAATGGAAGGATAAACCAATTGAAGATTCCTCTTGGATTTCTCAAGTAGAGGTAGACCACCTTGGTTTTCCTCTAACCCTAGCAAAGTGAGGGAAAATAAAAAACAAAGTTGGTTGTTGAAAAAGTGAATCCCTCACTTTGCTGAAGTCAGAGGAAAACCAAGGTAGTCCACCTCTACGTGAGAAATCCAAGAGGAATCTAAGGCCAAAAGTAATGTTCACTCACCAATGCTACTATTTTGTCAACACCAAAGTGTCCAGCTAATCACCAATGCTACTGTTTTATAAAGTTATTGGTGATTATAGTTTGCATCAAATTATCAAATATAGCTAGCTTCAATCTTGATTTTTGTAAAGTTATTGGTGATTATAGTTTGCATCAAATTGTCAAATATATCAAATTATAGATAGCAGACAAAAGAGTATAACACATAACACAAAGATTTATACGTCAAAAACCCAAGATGGGAAAAACCACGGATAGGGTTAACTCTTAGTAATATGCAACTAGTTACAGTAATACAAAACAAGTGGCTTACTGTCGAAAAGTGGCTTACATCCAATAATACAAAAGTTGAATTGTTATTATTGCATCTATCATATGCATAAGATACAGTTCCAATAACACACACACACACACACACACACACACACACACACACACACACATATACTAAATTTCTTATGCGCAATCTTTAAATACCTCATTTCTTTTCATTTTGTCATGGCCATTACAATTTCCATTTCTCATTTATGATAATATAGATGCAAAATTGTGAATGATAGGAGCACTAACGCCAGTGAGGGCAGACAAATCATCATCACTGAAACACTGAATCTGAGTAGGTAAGAGTGCCTCCTCATTCACAACTAGCGAAGCATCTTGACAATGTGGGATAAGAAGGGAATCCATGCATTGAGTCAACATAGTGGGCGCCCCAAGGATAGGAATCCCACCATCATAGATCTTCTTCTCCACCTCCATAGGAAGAGTCAAGCTACCCTCATCCTCCATAGTAGGTTGTGATTGATGGGATCTAGCACTCAAGGGATAGCTAAATACAGAATCCTTCTTAAGGGAAGGGGGCACATATATAGAGCTTGAATTATCAGGAACCATCTCTCTTGATTATTGAGCACTCAAATATTTAGGAATCCATTTCTATGTGGTTTCTTAGATGGATAGGATTACCTAGAGTCGCGAAAACTACACATTATAGGGAGTTGAGCTGGTCGTTTCTCCCAAAAGATGCATCTATTTAGGAATCCGATACCATCCCAATTAAGGATCTCACAGGAGGTTTTTAAACCATGTCACAAATCTTGAGGGGATATGTTGGACACTTACCAACAATATCCCCCTCAACATTACTCGAGGGGATTCAAACCTACAACCCCACTGTGATACCACTTATAGGGAGTTGAGTTGACCGTTTCTGCCAAAAGATGCATCTATTCAAGAATCTGATACCATCCCAGTTAAGGATCTCACAAGAGACTATTAAACCATGTCACAGATCCTGAGGGGATATGCTGGACACTTACCAACACACATTTTAAAAAGAAAAAACTTTGCACCTTAATCTTAATTGATTGGATCCGTTGACCGACCAAATTCAAGCTGACCGAGGTAGGGATTTTCTTGATTGCAATAATCTTCAATAGCACATACATGATAGTGTCACCCTTGCCTATATCAATTTCTAGCTTGTTCCCAAGGGCTCCCCCAATACGACCAAGACACTTGCCAAACCAATATGTTTGAGCAACCAGATCTAGATAGGGTCTTCTAAGGTACGCGTAGCCTCAGGGTTACAATAAGGAACCCATTTCTGAGTGAAGATAAAAAGGTTATCAATTTTCCAAGGCCCTGAAAAATATAACCGCTAAGCCAATTTGGGCCATAGGCCCTGTGTATCCACAAAATTTATTTGGCGGAGCAGGTAATGTTACCATGAGAGGGAAAATGGTGAGCATCAACGAATAAGAGCTGGTTTGCTGGCTGGATTCGCATAGCCCTCGTTCCGTTGTGTACGTTTCGTTTGGAAGTCATACCTTTATCAGAAGAGCAAACACATGCCTTGGCCAGAGGTGTGGAAGCCAGCAAACAACCATTTGTTTGGGCTATCAAAATGTGCCCAAAGATGGAACCAGAATCTTCAGAGTAAACAACCGACCTCAATAGCACATATCTGCCAGAGGGCTTTCTGGAGGGAACCAAAGAGAGAGGGTTAATCATACGCGGTTGGCTGCCTCAGCTTGCAATTCTTTGTCATATTTCGGTGGGTGCATTCGTAAGCCACTTCGGATGGAACTCTGTGCTAGAAAGTGTTTGTATTGGTGTTTAAATACTCGCATGGCCCATGGCTGGAGATCATCACTTCAATTCAAATCTTTTTGCAGAATTAGGCGTAGGAATACAGTTTTGCGAACACGCAGATTGGATTCGAAAAGAGGAAAGAGTCTACAAATGCAAGAGAGCGCGCAGAGAAATTGAAGTTGACGGCTACAAATGCAATCGAGAACAAAGGATCTTCAACCACAGATTTGAGAGCTTTTGTAAGTGACATGTACAAGTTGAATTCCAGACCGATAGAACAGAAGAGAGAGGCAGAATCGAATCTAATCAATCCAAGTACTGAATAAGTCTATCGCTTTTGAATCATGCTTCTGTACTGTTGTCGCTTTTCAAAAATTTCGGTCAGTTGTCCAGTTTTTAAGTTCATTAGCTTTCAAAACAGTTCTTATTTCAGTAAAACTTACATTGACATCGAAAGCTTAATATAGTTTATAAGAGTTTCGAAGTTTCAACGCATAAAGTGCCCACTACATTTTGATCGCTTTAACATCGACTTTTTCTACGTAACCATCGTTACCTCTCTTAAGTAGTAATTTTTCTAAACATGTCTGATTACCATAAAGGAGGGGACAGAGCGTGGAGGTAAGGGCAACAAGCAAAGTATTGGAAAGACACAAGTATAATACACAAGTGTTTCGTCAAGGAGACGTGCCAGAAGAAAACACCGAGGAAATTTCCAAAAATGTGATTAGTATTAGAAAGGTGAGAAAATGCACGAGGACCATGCAAACTATCCCTTGGTTGATACTTTAGAAAATCTACTTTTGTAAAAATTTATTTCTCCTAATATGTGGAGTAATTACTCTATCAAGGAAGCACTCAATTTTTTTTAGCTCTCCACTTAGACTATCATCTTATCTTTTCTTTTCATTTAGACTATCACTTTCTTAGATCAATTAAAAGTACTTTAGTGTTTCTTTGACTTTCAAATCATCGTATTCTTTCTAATGTGATTTGAAAGTAAAAGAAATACTGATGTAATTTCAATTGGTCTAAGAAAATGATAGTCTCAGTGGAGAGCTAAAATTTTAGGTATGTTAGTCGATGAACATGATTCTTAAAGAAATGAATTGGTTGGTAGATAGATAGGAGTAGTAAGAGAATAATATTAGTACAATTTAGGTGACTCAACTAACAAGAAGGATAGAACACTCTTAGATATGATTATAATATGCCTCAAAATGAAATAAATATTATTATAAGAAATAGAGACACATCCCAAGAATTACATACCAAAGGCATATATATCAATATACCTTTACATTCACATTTAAGAAATCCAAAGAGAAGTGTATATCACAATTGTCCTACCTTATGCAATGAAACTAAATAAGAGCTAGAAACTCTCTTCTAAGATGTTGGTGTAGCTACCCAGACATAAAACGGCCATAGGGAAAATAAATACATCAACAAATAGATGTAATTCATCAACTTACATAAAGGAATCATGAAGTAGAAGTTCAAATTGAGATGCGCCAAGCTCAATTTTCTCAATAGACTTGACAAATGAATAAAAAACAAAATAGAAACTAGAACAATAACAAATTATTCATAATTAGTATACACACAATGTGCATGTTAATCCATCAAACTGCCAATTTAGAAATAGTGGATGGTTGAATGTGAAAGGTAAACATAGATTCTCCCCATCTAATAATATAGACTTGTATATGGACAACTAGGTAATATCATCCAATTGGAAGAAATGCTAATAATGTGAGTAAATATAATAGTACATGTAACATATTCTCACAAATGAAAATACAAATATAATGGGAAAATTTAATTCTCCTCAAGATATTAAAATATTAGCAAAATATCTTTCATTAAAATAAAGACTTTGATATATTAATTGTTAGAAGTTAATATACACATGGGAAGCATTATAGCCACTATGTATGTAGAAGTCACATTAGAAGATCATTATAATATATAGGCTAAATACAAACTATACTACAAAGAGGTTGAAATAAAAGAAGAATAACTAAAAATACTCCCGAATACAACTAATAATATTTCAAATAAGACTCACACCACCAAAACTAATAACAAAGAAATAATCATTATGCAAACACTATTTAAAATTATAGTAATGAAAAATGAAAGTACTCAACATTGTTCTTGATGTGACTACAAAATGGATATCATGAGTTATGAATTAATAAGGAAATATTACAAATAGAAAACAAGAGTGACAAAAATAATGAGTGTTCCCAATTTGGTTAATCATGCACTAAGGATTATTGGAAATGACATGTCTTACTCTCTTTCCAAATAGAAATAAGCTACACATTTAATTTTGACCTAACAAATTCTAAATGTAAAAATATTTATTAAAATTAATATGTTTTCATGGTAGTGGATTCAAAAGAAATCTAAGATTTTGATATATTCTATCAAATCTTATGAAGTACCATTATATCTAAGCACTTCTCTTGGTATTTATTAAGAAAAATGTAAATACAATATATAAACCATAATTGAAAATATTTCATCTACTTAAGAAATCTACTAAACATTGAATTGGCTAACAAATTAATTCATTTCAGATCTTATTTACCAGGGACGAGATCATATTATAATAAGTGTCATAGTGAACAAAAAAAACATGATTAAATAAAAAAAATCATTGTTTAATATGGAAAAGTGATGCACAAATCTAACTACTAATTTAACCAAAGTCAACCTCTCTTCCATTAAACTTTGGAACATGAATAGACCAAAGGTGTTATGCTTGACTAACTCTAATAAAAAAGAGTCAAACAACATGGTTTCTAATCATTTTTAGATGGACTGGTTGATTTAAATTTGAGCTAATTAAGTATAGATTCATGCATAAGTAACAACATAAACTACTGATCATAATGGTAGGTTTGTCTTGGTTGTGGCCTTCCCTTTGGGAATCATGACAAACTATTATGTCGAGGTAAATGCAGCCTATGTTGGAATCAAGTTGGTAGTCTCTAATGACTATCGAAAGCTTTGGCTAGAGAGTGACTCATTAAACATTATCAACTATCTAAGGGGTCTTCAAGCTCTTAGTTGGATAATCAAAATCTTAATACTTGATAGCATTGAAATGCTTAAATCTTTTGAAGATTATAAAATCTCTCATGTATTTCGCGAGGGTAATAAAGTTGTTGATGGTTTTGCTAACATTGGTGTCAATCAACCTCATATTTTATGGTGGGGGACTTATGATGGCATCTCCATAGAAATTAAAATCTCATTGCTGATGATAATCAATTATGCTAATTGGACGACTCTCTTTGTAATGATGGCTCATTACAGTTGGCTTCTGCGGTTGGGAAGGATGAGATGTTTGATCCCCATTATGGAAGGAAAAGGTAGGACATTAATTTATAAGTTTTCTAGACCTGAGGTGTTTGCCAATCTGGTTTTCACTTGCTTTCTGGGGTTTACTTTTCCCTTGGATGGTTCTTGGTTTTTTGTTAGCTATTGAAATATTATGGGTGATGAGAGAAATAGGGTGGAAGCCACCTCTTATGAGAAATGGCAGAACAAACATACTATTTGGGATAAACTATCGATAAAAGGTATTACTCCTTATCTGGGGAAACTCCATGGCCACGACCCTCTGGTAACCAATGTTTTTTAGGAAGGGTGGGATAATGGGATTTTGTGTGCATATAAGGTTGAAATTAGTCACTAAAAACCCCATTGCTAAAATCAATGGAATGTTCGTGGAGGGTAGGAAAGTTTATAGGGATCGAAAGACATTTGATGAAGTAGTTAATATCTTCTTCAAAGAAGGCAAATGGAAAAGGGTTGAGATGAAAACTATTGGAGGATATGAACATGCATCCATCAAACCCCTTTTGGTTGAAGTTTTTGAAGTGATCATGAGGTACTTAACCCTTTACGACCACTTTACAAGCCTGCTTATCTATTATTTCATTATTTTGAATCATTTTAGGCATGATAGATGGATCTTTATGCCCTTTTATCTTCTCTCTTCGCTTGGCCATAGGATTAATGTACATAGAAATAACCTCAATTCATCAGCTCTCCATGAAGGTCTCATTCTCTTTATCATAGAACATGCTAAAGATCTATCTATTCAGCCCAATCTATCTTCTTCTAAATACAAATTTGAGTTGGCCTCTAATGTTTACTAGTATTTCTCTAATTTCTCTATTGACTCTGATGATGTCCCCTCTAAAATGAAGCATTCTTCCATATTGGGAATCACAAATGACCTAACAAGGATACTTTTGCCCCCAATTGGCCTCATGGGTATGAAACAAATAAAGAAGATTAAGATTGTGTGCCCTCGAAGGAGTTTGTTCTGGATTCACTAACCTCTATTTTTTCTAATAATATCAAGTGAAGGAATCTTCTAAATCTCCAAAGTACAAAAAAGAGAATGAAAAGAAGAAAAATGTTCCTAATTTGTCTCATTTTGTAATTGGGGATATAAGGAAGACTAGTTTCCCCCATGACAAAATGACTTTAGAGAATTTAAATGTGAATATAAAAAGAAAATGGATGAGGGGGTAGGGGACAAGGTCAATATCCCTGTTTCTAGGATGGGTCCATAGGGTATGGAAATTCACATTGATATCCAAATTGAATCTAAGAAAGGTACCCCCGTGGGAATGGATAAGGGTTCCTCTACCACCAGAATAAGGGACATGCTAGTAGTGGTCAAGGATATGATGGAGGGACAAAACAACCTTTTTAAATGGATGGTGTCTGAAATAAACTTGCTTAAGGATAGAGTTAATACGCTTAAAGAGAAAGTGAAATTGGGGCAGAATAATTTGAATAGGACCCCTTCTTTGGACAATGTAGATAAAATGCTTTCCCTTATCCAAAATGTGGCTAAGGATGTAAAAAATATGAAAATAGATCATGAGGAAAAGATCAGGTCTCTAGAAGAGACCATTGATAAGATCCATGATAAAATTAGGATTGTTATGGTTGTGAGTAGAACCGCTATGTAGAATAGCTCCGATAGTCTGAGACAATTGAATGATAAGGTGTAGTCCCTCAAAGGTTTGTCAAAGAGTAACTCTAACCCCCCTTTTGCTTTTGTGGAGAATGAAGGAAAGAATGTTGCTGGAGATTAACATGGCATGAGCACAAGTTCTATTATTAGCCCCTTTACTAGAATGCATAGCCATGATAAGGGTAAGAGTGATTAAACCAATATTTTGAATGATGTTTTGAATTTTAATGAAGGTTTAATTTGAAAGAATGTAGAAGCTACAAAAATGTTAAAGAATATTCAATAGGTTGTTGGGTCTATCAAGCCTTTGGTTTCCCTTTTGTTTTGCTATTAGCCAATTGTTGGTTTTTGTCTAGTTCTCTCCTAGTTTTGGTTGTTCTTTTTTGTAAAGGGTTTCTGGGTCCCTTCAAAATCAATTTGACTCTAATAAAAAACAACATAAACTACTGAAATAAAAATATAGACACACATAAAACCACTGAAAGCTACAAAAATGGAACAAAGACATAATGGTGTGCCTATGATAGCAAGTAGAGCCTAAAAAGGCTATACATGGATGGGGGGAACCATAACAATATAGTAAGTATAATATTGATTAAAAATAATAATAATAATATTGTAAGTATAATACATGTAATTACCTTTAGATGCTATTTATATAAATAAAGATTGTATATATCTTCTAATTAATTTCATGTTTTGTATTTCAAAATTTTATAATGAAATTTTAATCAATTCCATAATCTATCCTATAAAAAAATTTCTCCCACATATAATTTACTATCTACATAACCATAACATATTAAAGTGGACATCTTAAAATACACGTGCTAATCTTAATCTTCTAAAAATCTATGCTTAAAATTATAAAAAAAAACCAATTTTCGAGTAAAGTGTATTAAATACTGAGGCCCGCATAGTCCATTCCAACATCTACAGAAGCCCACACCCACACCAGAGTCTTGTCCTCTCCCTTACAACAAACAACGAAAAAATTACAAGCTTGAAGGAATTTTTATTTCACATGCATCATCAGTGCGAAATGTGTGGCAATTATTACGCTTTTCGTCCATTTCCTCGAGCATCACGACTTGTGAGTCAGGAGCTGCCGTCGGTCTATTTTCAGTGAAATTAGTGCTCTCATCTCTGACATCAACTTCGTCATGCATGACGAAAGGAGAACAAAAGCAAAAATTGAATTCAGTTCTGCAGAGTTAGGGGTAGGAACTCAGTTCTGCCAACACAGAGATAGGATGCCAAATGAGGAAAAGGTAAAGGAGGCTGTCGCAATGTAGACAAAATTGAAAGAGCGCGCAGAAAAAATGAAGGATATGGCTACAAATGCTATCAAACAGAAGGGATCTTCATGCACAGATTTGAGAGCTTTTACGACATGTACAAGTTGGATTCCAGATTGGCAGAAGCGAACTCATGAGTCCAAGTACTGAATGAGGCCTTAAAGGGCACACAAAATGAAATATGACATAAAATCTTAGTGAATCTAACAAGTAAAAACTATGTGGTAAATTATTTTATTTTTGTTCATAATGTTAGTTTTGACTGGTGAATCACAGATAATTTTAAAAAACAAATAAGTGGAGTGATGAATTATAGATAGGGAAGAGAGAGAGAAGAGCTTAAGGCCGAGAAAGAAAAGGAATCATTTATACAACGAGAAATGTACGAATCTAAAGATTTTGAGCCATGTATTTTTCTACAGTATGAAGAACACAATTAGGAATTCTTTAAAAGCTCGAGTGCAAATTAAAAATAAAGAGATACGTTTGACAACCATGAAGTGCGTTTTCTACAAGAAAGATAACTGAATCAGACATTACTTCTACACAATAAATCAGACATTTACATCATATCCATCCTCAATCCTATCTTCACCTTTTAAATTCATGAGCTTATGCATCTCAATAGCAAAAGCTTGTAAATTTAAGGTCGAAGACCCTCCTCCTACAGATCGTTTAGCCATTCTCTGAAATTTCAAAGCACGATTCCTCATCTCTGTACCTTCGTCAGTACAGAGGACAAGTCTTACAGATTCCTCCACCTTGTCCTCACAAGGAATCGCATCCAGGTTTTGGCAAAATTGGACACCAATGCCCAGTTCCTCAGTCACCAGCTTAGAGTTAAAATGTTGTTCTGCGAACATCGGCCATGTGACCATTGGGACGCCCATCAAAATGCTTTCAAGAGTCGAATTCCACCCGCAGTGGCTCATGAACTCACCCACAGATGGGTGGGACAAAATGACAAGCTGTGGTGCCCATCCCCATATGACCAATCCATTATCTCTCTCCATAAACCCTTCTGGAAGGTACGAAGTACAAAATTCTTCTTGGTTTGAGTCTGCAGATACAGTTTCCGGGGAAACTTTGATGGACCAAACAAAAGGCTGATGGCTGGCTGCAAGACCCCTCGCCAGTACCTGAGTCTGCTCTTGTGAAAGAAAAGCCTGGCTTCCAAATGAAACATAGATAACCGAAGACGGGCTCTTAGAATCTAGCCATTGCACTAACTTATGCTCGCTAATGTCCGCTGTTTTCCCCCTCGTATTAGCAATACAACCCAAAGGAACAACGGGACCAACAGACCAAAGGGGTTTACCGTTTAGTATGTTTTTCAAGTGCTGAAGATAACGAGGCTCGAGCTCGTCGAACGTGTTGACGAGCATTCCCCAGCATTTACTAATTGACCGCATCGTCCCCATTAAAAACCTTATACTTGGGTCAGCTAGATCTAGTTGAAGAAATCTCTCAGGCATCTGTTCCTTGGTAAATTTGATTGCAGATGATAAAATACCATCGAGTATAACAATATCACCCTCCTTCCGCAGCGTGTTTGTGGTTATGGAGCCAAGGATGGCGTGAAATACAGAGGTCCCAAAAGCCCCACAAGGGGCAAAAATGACCCTAATAGTTCCAAATCTCTCCGCAGAGTGCACAGTCCAGTCGATGAACAGGTCGCTAAATATACACACGGGTCGACGACTGCCCTGCTCTTCGACCCACCGTTCGAAAGGGTCTCGAAGGCTCTCGACGAAGGAAATAACGACGGACGCAGATTTCCGTGGTATAAGATCCATACTTTCGCGTCCCTCAGGCATACCTTCAATGGCGTTGGGAGGACTTAGGCCGACCAGCTGAATATGCTGGCTGGATTCGTCCATGAGACCTTGTAGACGCTGTGCTATGGTACGAGTGGTGATATAGCTGACGGCGAGAGAGTGTGAAGCGAGCAATCTGGCTAAGTCAAGAGATGGGATGCAATGCCCCATTGCAGGAAAGGTCACCATTGCGACGTGGGGTTTCTGCTGGGTATTCATGGCTGTGGTGAACTTCCTTCTTTGTGTTGGGTATTGTACATAGCAGTGCTCTTTTAACGTTGATGAGCAAGGTGCACAATCCAACCCTTACCTGTCATACTCCATTACAAAGTTTAGTGAACCCAAGGCAATACACAAGTGTTTGGTCAAGGAGACGTGCAAGAAGAAAACACAGTAAAAAATCCAGAAATGTGATAAGAATTGCAAAGGTAGTCAATTCGAACTGGGGCACTTTAACCGCTAAAATCCAAATGAGTTTTTATAAACGACAGCAGATATGGTTATTACGGAGACGACAGAAGATGCGTTTCTTTATCAAAGTTTTAAACTTCTTGTTTCATAGGAAAAGCGTACTGAAAACAGGTTCATTTAAAATACATAACAAAATAGGGAAGGTCAAGTCAATTTTTTTTTTTTTTTTTGGGTCTACAATGTTTAACATTATTTGTTCTAGCTTGTTTTTTAAAAATGATAGTAAGTTGTCAATGGGTCCTTGGTCTATTGGTGAAGTTGAATGGTCTCAAATGAGTCTACCAGAAATCAAGTCTTGGTGAGAGCAAGGCTCCAACATCATATGAGATGAGGTCGGGATCGTGTCATGGGTGAATTTGGTGGAATGATACCCCTTAGTCCTTGGCTCTTAGCCAAAGGAGTTTTAGCCTATAGGCTCATGCTCTCATATTAGGTGGCAAAAACTACTTTGTGAAGGTCCTCGTTGGGTTGGTGTACTTGTGGATTTCATGCCCTTGCTAGACTATCATGCTTGCAGGTTTGGACCTCCATAAAAAAAAAGATAGCAAGTTAGCAACTTTCTTATAAGTAGTCAGCTATGAACATAAAAAATATAATGAATTAAAAAATATAAAAAATATTAAACAATATGGAAAGCACAATTAAAAATATATTATTTAAAATTAAAGAAAAAATTAACAAAATTTTAGCATTTAGAGTTGTATATACGGTTTATAAAATACAACATGCTGATTCATACAGTCTAATAAAGTTTTAAGTCGAAGTATAAGATCTAAAATTGAAAAAATGGTAATATAGACCATCAAGAAAGACAAGCTTTGACTCATCAAAAGCAAATTTTATATTCTCCTCAAGGAGAATGATGAGGTGGGCCGCACTCTTAATCCACTTCATCTCGGTTGATTTTGCATTTATTGACAAGACAAAAAGATACATAACAAGATGACAAAAATGTATCTCAATATCGTCATCCTCATATGCATGTGTAGTGAAGTTATTTCATCGAAGTATAAGTTGTGTTTGTTTCCATTAAATTTAATGTAATGCTTTTAACTATACTTTTGAATATGTGTGTTGTTAATATTAAATATTACATTCAATATCTTCTAACAACAAACACTTCAAATAATTAGTATATGAAATATATTTAAAAAATGGAAAGGGGATAACCAATCTTTATAAAATATATAGGATAATAAATTCCTTTTACATAAAAGAATTGAGTTTAAACAAATATTGAAATGAATATTTAACTGAAATAAGAATCTAGGTATGTTTAGCTCTATGAGAGGTGGATTTTATGTTGTAGCATATATTCTATTATCTATCGATTAAATCTACCTTCATATCTCCAACAATAAGACTCCAACAAATTAGCAATAAATTTTACTTTGCTAAAGAGTTAAAACTATGCAGGTGACCCTAGACCTCGCTATACAACTTTGATCCTACAATGATGACCTTGACTTGTTTCTTTTTACTCTTTCCAAACTGGTTAACCTATGTGTACTTAAACTAGGTGGTTTTTAAAAGCATTCTTTGGCCGTATTATTTGACCCTCTCTTCAACCAAATAGCATGCCTTAAATCATGATAACTCACAACCACATTATAGAAATCAACAAGCTGATACAATTCTTTATCCTTAGCATTACCCTATTCAAACCTTCTTATATCAATACCATTCTCAAGCTATGATTTATAGCAACTAGAATTAACATGATCCACAATCATAGCACTATACCAATTTAAACCAATCTTCTTAAGATCTTTCACATACCCATCGCAAACCCTTTTGCAATGATCTCTATAAATCCATCTACTTATGTCAAAATTAACATCAATTTTCCCTAGAATAACATCTGCAGTCTCATGGTAGCTTTCAATAAAAACAACAATTTCAAAATTTTTGCACAGTTTAACGAAAAGGTTAAGAACCCCGGGTCTAATTGAAACATATAAAGTCACTGTTTTGCCATCTCAACAACATAACTAATGAAATTGTAATGCTGAAGGGGAATCTGGCTAGTTGAAACTAAAACTTGGAACAATTCTGGAAAACAATCATTTTCTTAATTTTGGATAAACTTACCCCAGAAAGCATGCACTCACATTCAAGTTGTCTTTATCTTAAACTGCAAGCATACTCTTCATTTATAGTGGTGATAAAAAGCATGGGTTCTAATGGCTTCTCTCACATCTCCACATGTTACAGCTACTTTGCATAAATCCATGACTTTCCATAGTTCTTGGTCTATTAAAACTGTTAAGCATGTGAAGCCCAACGGTCTTCTTTATTTCCCTCCAAAGGCTTGTACCTTCTCGTATTCCTGCCTTTTCTTATATATATGAGAGGTTCTCACTTTCTTTGGTTGATCTTTCTGAAGATGTAACTTGCAGCTGATTGTATTGATGATAAACAGAGTAATATATTTTTCCCCTACTTCAAAGTGGATGTAGCCATTTATGGTGAACCATGTAAAACATGTGTTATGAATTTGTGTTTGCTTTCTGAATTCTATTTTTCTTTCTGCATTTTATTCACACTTCTTTAATTTAACAATTGGTATCAGAGTGAGGTTAGATTATTGTTAAGATTTTGGTGGTTGAAATTCCAGAATCATGGAAGAAGCAAAGTTAGAGAAGTTCTCTGGTCAGAACTTCGGGTTATGGAAGGTGCAGATGGAGTCCTTGCTGATAAAGCAAGACCTTTTACTTGCGCTTGAAGGGAAAGCAAAGAAGCCAACTATGATAGTTGATGAAGAATGGGAAAAATTAGATAAGAAGGCAAGAACAACAATTTTTCTCTCGTTGTCCAACAATGTTCTCTTCAATGTCATGGGTGAAGCAACAACGAAAGATGTATGGGATAAATTAATAGCCATGTATGAAATGGCATCGGTTGGAAATAAAGTGTTTATCATGAAGCGGTTGTACAAGCTTAAGATGAAGGAGGGTTGCGCAATGGCAAATCACATCAATGAATTTAATACATTGATTAGTCAAGCAACTTCAGTGGGGATGACACAAGACAATGAAAGAAAGGTTGTCCTTTTGTTATGCTCTTTACCAAGTAGCTAGGATGGTGTTGTAACAGTAGTTAGCATATCGATATCCGGTAAAAATAAGTTAGCTTTTAATGATGTAGCAACTACTCTTCTCAGCGAGGATTTGAGAAGAAAAACTAAAGTATCTTCATCTGATTATGCCTTAACGGTGGTAAGAACCAAAAAAAGAGGTAGGAGCCATAATAGAGGCAAAAATAATTATCATAGGCGATCGAAATCAGCAAGGAGATCGAAGTCCAAAAATAGAAATGGTGATTGTTGGTTTTGTGGCAAATCTGGTCATGTAAAGAAGGATTGTAGAAACTACAAAAGGGTACAAGAGAAGGTGTGGGGCAGCGAAGAGAATATCATCTATGACAAGGATGATAGTGTACTTATCCTTTCAACAACTGACACTACTCCGGATTCATGGATACTTGATTCTGGTGCCTCTCATCATGCTACCTCATGTCTTGAAGTGTTCATAAACTACAAAGAAGGTCACTTTGGGAATGTCTTCTTAGGAGATAACAAAGCTTGTGAAATTATAGGAAAGGGTGATGTGTTGCTACCATTAGAAGGTGGTAAAATATGGCTGCTCAAAGATGTTTGGCATGTCCCACAATTAAAACAAAATTTGATATCCGTTGGACAGCTCTTCGATCAAAGTCTTAATGTGATTTTTTTTCCAGATACTTGGAAGGTAACTCATCATACCATGCTGATTGCAAATGGCAATAAATTGGGTAGTCTTTATTTTTTTAAGACTCATGGTGAAGTGGAAGCTGCAATGGTGGTTGAGCACAGCAAAGCGGATCTTTGGCATCAAAGGCTTGGGCATATTAGTAAGAAAGGGCTCCATGTTATGCACACAAGAAATCAACTTTCGGGTCTCAAACTTGTAGATTTAGCCTTTTGCGAACATTGTCTTTATGGCAAACAAAAGTGAGTCATTTTTTTAAAGGTGGGTGTGATATGAAGACAACACCACTAGAGCTTGTGTTGTTTTCAAGTTTCCTAATTAAGTTTGTTGTGAAAATTGATCCCTAGGTGCTTGTACTCGTTCACCAAATCTAACAAATTACCCTAAAAAAGAAAGTTATATTGAGTCTTTCTATTTCTTTTTAAGAAGAAGATCATCACTTTGGTTTTGCTAGCATTCACTTGCATCTCAACCTCTTGACAAAAGATAAACAAGTTTCTAAAGAGTAAAAAGACACAAGTCAAGACCATCATTATAGGATCGAATTTTATAAATAATATTAAATATATATATTTATACTTGTTATTCAATATAAATCCAATAAAAATTTCATTAAATTATATACAAGTCAAACCAATTAGCTATGATGCACCGGATGATCAAACTCTAGATTATAAAAAGATCAATTCAATATTAAAAAAAAGTATGAAATGAATTCCCACTTCAAAACACACGATATCTTAACACATTTTCTCTACCTCTCAATGAGGAGGAGGAAAAGATAGTAGTTTTAGGTCTGGATAACACACTTGTGCATGCAAGTTTTACTCCTATCCCACAATATGATTTTCTTATGACAGTTCCTAACATGGGAGAAGGTGATGGCATTCTTACTTGCCATGTACAAAAAAGGCTAGGGGTTGATCTTCTATTGCAGAGATTGAGTGAGTACAACTATGAAAACATTGGTTTTACTTCAACCCAAAGTACCTATGTAACTGCTATACTAAACAAACTTCAGACAGACAACAATATCACCATTAAATATTGCCTATATAAAGATTCATGCACCATAATCGAAGTTCATAATAAAGAAGATGATGATGAAAAAGAAGGAAAATAAAATGTGAAGAGAAATTTGTGATGGTAAAATACCTTGATAGGCTTGGGAGGGACCAAAAGAATGTTATCATTGTTGACGATGATCTAGCTGGATATACATTCTAGCTAGTAAATGTTGCTTCTTTCAAAGCATTCAATGGTGTCTTGGGACACAACTCTGAAGATAACCTAATATTAGGAAACTTGTAGAGAAAAAAGAATTCAAGGAGGATGGAGAGCACCAAATTCCTTACAAATTAGATGTAGGAAGGTAGAATTATGAGATGGGAAAACCAAGAGAATGCTTTATGGTTTGTTGATAATTTTGGTGGTCCTCTACGGATGTGAAACTTGGGGCAGCAAGATGTCATATCATAAATGGAGGCAAGTTGAAATAATTCAAAAATATATAATGACAAGTAGTTTCAAGGTTAAAACCACTTCTTCCATATGAGATTTTATTGGTTGAAATTAACACTATTCATTTGGAAGCATCAACGATGATCCATTTGATAAGTTACCTAAATAAGACTAAAAATATGGGAAAACATTGTGGGCCTAAGATGATTCTAGAGGAAAAGCTAATAAAAGGAAGAAAAAATGGATGAAACAAAAAAAACAAATGGATGAAGAAATGGGACCTTAATATCAAGAAATTTCCAAATACCAATGAGAAAATAAAAATAATTATGAGGGAAAAATTTAGAAGTAGCTTATGGTCAAAACAAAATGGGTGTTAAGAAGTCTATTATATCAAAGGGTTTAATCTAATAGGAGATAATGAGGAAAAATCTTACATAGGAGAAAATATTAAATGGAAAGTGAAATTATCTATTGCTCGATTGAGAACTAGCTCTCATCAGTTGAGGTATGAAATAGGTAGATAATACCTAAGGATGAATGGAAAAAGAGAATACGCTTATTTTACAAAAGAGAAGTAGTAGAGATAGAGAACCACTTTGTCATGAAGTGCTTGACAAATAGTGACATTCACAATAAATATGAGGACATCCTAAAAACAAACAATTTAAAATAATTTGTTTGAGGAAACAAAGCTAGACAAAACAATAAACCTACTGATCAAAATTCATTTTTGAAGGGCAGGTCTATGGAGCAACTTACATTTTGATTTAAAGATTTGGTACCCTATATTTTGGGGGTGTGTGCTATTCTTGGGTAGCATAGGTTTCTTTGGCCTTGTGGACATTATTAAAATATCTCATTAATTCATTCAATCAATAAAATCCAATTTATTTTCTCTAAACAAGGCAAATTTACATCAGTGTTGTAATAACATAGACGATAGAACACACATTCCTTTATCAATATTTTGAACTTAGTTGTTCAAAGGAAAAGAGTACTAAAAATATTGTTTATTAACAAGAAAGGTCAAGTAAAGTAGTTTGAGGGTTCATAATGTTTAGTTTAAGACATAACAAAATATAGAAGTTCAATTAAAGTAGTTTTAGGGTCCATAATGTTTAGTTTAAGATATAACAAAATATGAAAGGTCAATTAAAGTGTTTTTAGGGTTTACAATATTTAGCATTATGTACATCAAGATTTTAAATATGTTAGTAACTTTTATATAATCAAAACATATAATTAATTTTAAAAATAATTATTAAATGATATGCATAGTAAATTGAAATACAATAGAGTATTTTATATATATATATATATATATATATATATGTGTGTGTGTGTGTGTGTGTGTGTGTGTGTGTGTGTGTGTTTTGATTAATGAAAGAGGGATAGGTATGTACCAATACATAACCACAAAATGACACCAAGAGAACATGAGGGATGCACAACCAACAAAAAGGCCCTCCACCAAAACACAACAAAAACCCAACAAGGTGATCAAAGAACTAATAGATAAACTAAAAAACCAATAGAAAAAAAAGAATGAGGACCACCAAAACACAAAACAACCACCTGGCATATAAAAAAAAGAAGTGATGGTCTACTGTGTGTGGGTACCCTTTCCCTGCCAATTATGACACAAACTAAGAACTTTATTAGAAAAAAGAAAAAAATCACTTGATCTAGCCCTGTAACTAGAGGATACTAGCATATAATCAGAGGTTTCCTTGACCATCAAAGTGATGGAATCAGAGCTCGTGGCCTGGGAATCCACACATCTTCTCTTTTTCACCTTTCTCCTTTCCATCTTGGTGCAGAAGCACCTAGCACAAGAAGACCATTTTGAGTCCAGTATGGTATAAACATAGGATCTTTAGTGTGTTTATTATTTTTTCACAAATAAGGTCATAGAAGACCATTCTTGATGTGATCAGGATCCTTGTGACCATTATGTAGTGTTTTGAGTTCTATAGGACTTATATTGACCAAAAATTGTCTAAATTGTCAATATAGTACAAATGTGTACCAAGATGATAAATGAAGTGTTTAATCATGTTTGAAGGTCATTTGGGCCTCCTTGGATCTATTTATAATAGTGTGAGGTCATTTGGGTCCTAGTTTAGGACCTTGATCAATTTTGGTTAAAATTGTCATAATTGACAAAAATTGTCAATGTAACATTAGTTATTTGATACATTTTGATTAGGTGAGATTTAAAATACAATTATTTAACTATTTTAAGGGGCTTGGAATTCATTCAAATATCCCTACCCTCAGCCAATATGGGGGTTGGATAGTGTATGAGACATCAAACAAGAAAAACCAATAAAAATCTTAGAGTTCCCTGCATTTTCTCAATCTTATCACATGTTATAGTTTGTTCATTTATATTTTTTATTGTGAAATATCATTCATTTTATTTCGAAACCTATTGAACATGTTAGGGAGATGAATTTTCTATATTTTTGTCTTGGTTTCTTTTAATTTCATTGTGTTTTGGCAAAGTTATATTAATTCTTGTGAAAACTGTCAAAACCCTCATTAAGGTTCCCAGTGAGAGAAGAAAAATATATTTTGGGCCATTCCAACATTACGAATTTCACACAAATGGTTGGAGAGGCTCTTTTAATTATGTATTTATATTCTCCATTCTTCTAGGGTTCTATGATGAAGTTCACACATGTAAAAATATGTTGAAGAGACTGATTTTTGGTGTCTAGGTCTACTAGGACAGTGAATTGATGGTATGTTGGATGTATGAATGTAAACTTAGGTCTTGAATGTGTTAGGAGAAGGAAAAGAGAGGTGTGGTGGGTTACCACAAACATTATCCAAAGGTTGGCATCCATTTCACAAACCAAAATAACAAGATTTCAAGATTGTCATTCGCAATGACTATGACTGTTATAATATAACCAGTGAGACAAGATTATCTATTTTGCAAAGTTAAGTAATGGGTGGTTTAGTGATTGGTGTTTGGTAAGGGAGTAGGAAGACCCTAAAAACATCTCAAAGCATTTGAATGCATTAAGAAGAGAGGGTAAGCCCTCTTCATATGACTATCCTCACTGTCTTCATGATCACAATTCAAAATTCAGTCTACTATTGTTGCAGCAGTGGTTTGTAGATGTTTTAGTTTGTTGTTGAACAAAGTTAGGTGTGTGTCTACCTTGGTAAAGGTCTCAAAATAAATCCTAACAGGCTCATGGCTTTGGGATCTTTGACTTTGGTCATTAGTCAACCCTGAGGACAGTCCTAATTGCCAAGTTTGAACCGAGTATAAAAAGTTGTGGGAATCAAAGTCGGTTAGGGGTCCTTGTTGGATTGTCATTATTGTTTCTATTTGTTCCAAAGGTGTCTCAATTGGGAGTGAGATTATGGATCCATGAAGTGTTTTATGTTTCCTTGAAGCCTTGTGAGTGTCTAGTAGGCTTGAGAAGTCTCTTGAGAGTTTTGTGAAGAGTGCAAATGGTGAGGGGGTTGGGAATCAACCTTTGATTGGATCTATGTTTTGTTAGGGTCTCAAATGTTAGTAAACATGTCCTTGAGTGGTAAATCCCTCTAGAGTATTTGAGTAGGTGAGTTTGCGATAAATAACTCCCTTGTGAAAGTTTTCCTCAAATCAAAGAGGATTGTGTAAGTGTGTTGAGTTTGTGGTTTGGTTCTGTATCAAACTGGTATCAGAGCATACATCTGATCTGAGAGGGTTGTGCTGGTTGTGTGGTGAGGAAGTTGAAGAGACAAGATGCCTCCAAAAGGTAATGTCCTTGCTAGGGAGTTGCAAGAGTTGAAGGACAAACAAGCGAGAGATTAAAGAGAGATGAGAGAGTTGAGGGAGAGGCTCACTACTATAGAGACCGATCAGAGAACGAGAATGGTTCAAGGAGATGAGAGTGACACTGAGGAAGAAGGAGAAGAAGGGGAATTAGATCTTGAAGACCAAAGGATGGATAAGTTACTAAGGGTGGTCCAGGAAGACAAGCCTAAGGAAAAAATTGATACACCTATGTATGGAGGTGATCTGAATGAGGTGGAAATTTTGGATTGAATTGCAACATTAGATAATCGCTTTAAGTGTGAAGATATTCTAGAGGAGTAGAGGGTAAAGATAGAAAATACAAAACTGAAGGGACATGCACTTTTATGGTGGGATTATGAGCAAACTGGGAGAAGGAAGAGAGGCAAAAAAAATATTGTCTCTTGGGATAAGATGGTGGCCAAGATCAAAGGTAAGTTCTTACCATCTGATTATGCATTGCAAATGTACAAGAAATTACAAGGTTTGGAGTAGAGAGAGATGCATGTGAAGGCATACACTGATGAGTTTTATAAATTGAGCATAAAGGCAGGTCATATGGAGGACAATGTGGAAAAGGTGGCTAGGTATATTGGGGGATTAAGATTCAACATCCAAGATGAGTTACCTATGGAAAGCCCAAGAACAGTTGAGGAGTGTTATCAATTATCCATTGGGGATAAAAGATCAAAATAAGGCAAGAGAGACAAGGAAGAGGCAGACGTAGTACTAGTACAGGAAGGGGTTCAAGGCAGTCCCTTGAAGGCTAAGAAGAAGAAAGAAAATTAAAATAACAAGTTGCAGATTCTAGAGGTGGATTCAAAGGCACAAGAGGCATTGTTGGAGGCAGAGGCTCAAACACATTTCTAGGAAGATGCTACAATTGCAATTCATTTGGACATCAAGCATTCAAGAGTCTTTAGAAGAAAGGATCTACATCAAGTGGAGGTGACCAAAGAAGTGAAAAGAGAGTGCAATCAGTGCAAGAAGATGAGGATGAGAGTGTAAACTCTCCAATGCAATATGTTGATCCTGAAATGGGGGATTCATTGATGGTCAGAATACAACTACTCAAAGAATCAAAGGAGAGGGGGACAACACAAAGAAGGAGCCTATTCAAGACCACTTGTAAATGCAAAGGTAAGGTATGGAAGGTTGTCATAGATTCGGGAAGTACTAATAACATAGTCTCTCAAGAAATGGTAGACAAATTAAATCTGGAAAGAATCCCTCATGGAACACCTTATAGGGTATCTTAGTTAAATGATAATTAGTCAATCATAGTAAGTAAACAATAATTTGTTGAGTTTTAGATTGGTGCATATAAGGATAGGGTAATTTGTGACATTCTACCTATGGATTGTTGCCATCTCCTACTTGGAAGACCATGGCAGTTTGATAGGTGTGCATTGTATGATGGATGGGCTAATACTTATACCATTTGTAAGGATGGAAATTATTTTGTACTAACATCGTTGTAGGAGTGTGATGAGGCAAGAGACAAGTCCACTAAGGTGATTATGTTTTGAAGAAAGGAGTTTGTCAATATGAATGAAGACGAGGCAAGTAAAGTTACAGTTACTCCCATGTTTGGAGATGTCAAATCAGAAAGTTGGTACAGTCACAAATGACTGAGATCCAAGGTTGATGTATAAAATAGACCAAGACAAGGCCAAAGATCAGATGTACATGCAGCCACAAGGTGGTTGGAAGAAGGAAGAAGCGTCCCTAGTGGGGACTATCATTTGTCCTATAGTTGATGGGAAGTCATTTACCACCATAGCAGTAGTCCAAGGGACATCAACTAAGTGTTTGTATGAAGGTGCACAAGCAAGGAAGATAGCAAGGAAGGCTAAGAAAAATGGTGCAGGTCTGATTACAGAATCCATCATGGCAAGGTGTACATATAAAGCCTTATAATGGTAGGCTTCAACCAATAAAAGAATATCTTATTCCATGGAGGAAGATTCTAGTGTAGAGAAAATTTAGAAGACATGGTGAAGCTTAGGAGAGGTGTGGAGCAAGGCATGGAAATGACTCATGGGGCATGCTTTCTTTTCTTGGTCGGGTGTATGGTGCAGGAGCACCTAGCACAAGAAGACCATTTTGAGTCCAATATGGTATAAACATAGGATATTTAGTGTGTTTATGATATTTTCATAAATAAGGTCATAGAAGACCATTCTTTATGTGATCAGGGTCCTTGAGATCATTATGTAGTGTTTTGAGTTCTACAGGAGTTATGTTGCCCAAAAATTGTCTAAATTGTCAATATAGTACAAATGTGTACCAAGATGAACAATAATTTTTTTAAATCATGTTTGAAGGTCTTTTTGGCCTTTGGATCTATTTTTTATAGTGTGAGGTCATTTGGATCTTAGTTTAGGTCCTTGATCAGTTTTCCAGTTAAAATTATCATAATTGACAAAACTTGGCAATGCAACATTAGTTATTTCATACATTTTGATTATGTGAGATTTAAAACATAGTTATAACCATTGTAAGGGTTTGGAATTCATTCAAATAGCCCTACCCTCGACCAAGATGTGGGTTGGACAATGTATGAGACATAAAACAAGAAAAACCAATAAAAATCTCAGAGTTCCTTGCATTTTCTCAGTCTTATCAGACGTTATAGTTTGTTCATTTGCATTTTTTATTTTGAAAACTCATTCATTTTCTTTGGAAACATGATGAACATGTTAGGGGGATGAATTTTTTGCAATTTTTTTTGGTTTCATTTAATTTCATTGTATTTTGGCCAAGTTATATTAATTGTTGTGAAAATTGTCAAAACTCTCATTAGGGTTCCCCGTGAGGGAAGAAAAATGTATTTTGGGTCTTTCAAAGTAAAAATGTCCACACCACTGGTTGGAGAGGCTCTTTTAATCATTTATTTGGGTAAAAGCACAAACTTGTGTCTCACTTTTATAAAGGAAAAGGCTAACAATAGCAAAACAGTTCAACTTAGTAGAATTTGAAAGTTCTGGAAATTGGGGGGGTTTTGTTGAGTAGGCTGCAATGTGGGATGCCACATAAGAAGCCTCGACCGAGTGGGACTCGGTCGAGTAGGGCTCGGCCAAATCCCCCAAGCGGCGAGACCGTCCATGAGCATCCTTTCCCTCATATTTTAATGCGAAATAGCACTATGGGGGGCTAAGTGCAGTCGTTGGGACTCGGCTCGGCCGAGGAGGACTCGACTGAGCCCGAGTATACCCCACCACCCGTCCTCCACATAGGTGCCATGTGGCGCCATGCAGACTTAGTTGAGTCCTGCTCGGTTGAGTAGGATATTTAATGTGATCGCACTTAGCCTAAAGTGTGACACAACACTATACTTTCACCCATTTATATTCTCCATTCTTGTAGGGTTTGATGATGAAATTTAGACATGCAAAAATGTGTTGAAGAGACTTATTTTTGGTGTCTCGGTCTACTAGGACAATGAATTGATGGTATGTTGGAGATTGGAATGTAAAGTTAGGCCTTGAAGGGGTTAGGAGAAGGCAAAGAGTGGTGTGTGGGGTTACCATAAACATGCTCCAAAGGTTGGTGACCATTTCACAAACCAAAACAACAAGATTTCAAGATTGTCCTTAACAGTGACTATGACTATTACAATATAACCAGCGAGACAAGATTATCTATTTTGCAAAGTTAAGTAATGGGTGGTTCAGTGATTATTTTTTGGGAAGGGAGTGGGAAGACCCTAACAACCTCTAGAAGCATTTGAAGGCATTAAGAAGAGAGGAGAAGCCCTATGCATATGACTATCCTCGATGTCTTCATGATCACAGTTCAAAAATCAATCTACTATTGTTGCAATAGTGGTTTGTAGATGTTTTAGTTTGTAGTTGAACAAATTTAGGTGTGTGTCTACCTTGGGTACGTTCTCTAAATCAATCCTAATAGGCTCATAGCTTTGGGATCTTTATTTTCTACCTCATTAGTCAACCTTAAGGGCAATCTTAATTGCCAAGTTTGAACCGAGTATAAGATGGTTGTGGGAATCAAAGTCGGTTAGGAATCCTTGTTGGATTGTCATTATGGTTTCTATTTGTTCTAAGGTGTCTCAATGGGGAGTGGGAGTTATGGAGTCATGAAGTGTTTCATATGTTGTTGAAGCCTTGTGAGTGTCTAGTAGGCTTGAGAAGTCTCTTGAGAGTTTTGTGAAGAGTGTAGATGGTGAGTGGGTTGGGAATCAACCTTTGACTGCATCTATATTTTGTTAGGGTCTCAAATATTAGTAAATTTACCCTTGAGTGGGAAATCCCGCTAGAGTATTTGAGTAGGTGAGTTGGGAGAAAGAACTCCCTTGTGAAAGTTTGCCTCAAATCAACTCATTTGTAGCTTTCAACTCATTTTTTAGTTGATCAATCTCCTTTATCATCTTCTCCTTTTCCTCTGCTTTTTCATGCAAATGCTCTTGCATGATTGTGTTCTCTTGAGTAAGAATTCGGATTTCTTCATCCTTTTCAATGATTATTGCATCATTCTCTCTTAGGGATTCTTCAATAAGCCTTTTGGCTCTTTCATCTTTTGACAGTGCATCTTCTACATTTCTCGTTCTTTCCTCTGCTATCCTGATGGCTTGTAGTATTTCAGTCAATCTCAGGGCCTGACTTTCATGCTCTCTTTTTAGATTTGTGATTTCTTTAGTTTGCTTCTTGTTCTTTTCCATCACCTCTGAGACTGCCTCTTTTGCTTCCTCAGATCCACTATGTTCATAGAGTTTATCTATGATATCCTGACTCTCATTAAGTTGTAGAGTGAGTTCCTTCCTTTTAGCAAGTGATTTTTTCAGTCTATCCTTCAGCTAAGCAATCATCTCATTAGCTTAATCAAGCTACTTCAGACACGAGTATTCCTCCATGATCTTTTCCTCAATATGTTAAACTTTTCTTTATAGGACCTATGCTCTGATACCAATTGTTGGTATTAATTGGTGACTTAGAGGGGGGGGTGAATCAGTAAAAATAGTTTATAAACAATAATATTCCAAACTGACCAATCTACAACTACTTTTTTCAAATTACCATTAAGCATTGCATTAATAATGAAAGCAAGAACATTGAAGGAAAAAGATTTGCATGCAACAAATAAACATCACATAACACCAACAATTATACGTGGAAACCCTTGATTAGAGGGAGAAAACCATGGTGGAGATAACCCACAATCTCTTTTACTGCAATAAAAGGAGTGCCCGGTTAAGAGCTTACAATCCTAGTGTTATAGTCGAGGATAAAATACCATCGCCTATAACACTATCGCCCTCCTTCTGCAACGTGTTTCTGGTTATTGAGTCAAAGATGGTGTGAAATACAGAGGTCCCAAAAGCCCCGCATGGGGAAAAAATTACCCTAATAGTTTCAAATCTCTCTGCAGAGTGCACAGTCCAGTCGATGAGCAGATCGCTAAATATACACACTGGTCGACGACTGACCTGCTCTTCGACCCACTGTTCGAAGGACTCACGAAGGTTCTCTACGAATGAAGAAACACCAGGCACCGATTTTCGTGGTAGAAGATCCATATTTTCGCGTTCCTCTGGCAGACATTGAATGGCGTTGGGAGGATTTAGGCCAACTAGCTGAATATTCAGAACAACGGCCTGGCTGGAGTCGTCTATAACACCTCGTAGACGCTATGCTATGGTGCGAGTGGTGATATAGTTGACCATGAGAGAGTGTGAAGCGAGAAATTTGGCTAAGTCTAGAGATGGGATGCAATGCCCCATTGCAGGAAAGGTCACCATTGCGACGTGGGGTTTTTGCAGGGTGTTCATGGTTGTGGTGAGCTTCCTACTTTGTGTTGGGTATCGTACAAAGGAGTGTTTTTTTAATGTTGATGAGCAAGGTGCACAATCCCACCCTTACCTGTCATACTCCATTACTGATTTTAGTGAACCCAAGGTAATACACAAGTGTTTGGTCAAAGGAGACATGCAAGAAGAAAACACAAGAAAAAAAATCCAAAAATATGGTAAGAATTGCAAAGGTGGTCAATTCAAACTGGGGCACTTTAACCGCTACAATCCGAATGATTTTTTATAAACGACAACAGATTTTGAAGTTATAAGATGACAAAACGTGTGTTTCTTTTTCATATTGATCTAACCCATTTGTAGACCCATGTTGGTCTCTTATCTTTGTTATTGTCCTTGATGTCGGCATGTGGTGGTTGAGATGACAGGTTGGATTTTTTATTTCTTGGTCTATGTGCATCTCTTTACGTAGTGACTATTTGCCCACGGGGATACTTGGTTGTAACACTTGGCATTTATTATTTGTGTTTTTGTAATGGTTGAATTATCCCACTTGGTAGATTGTGTCCACAAGAGTTACTTGATTAATGGCATATCCTTTGGCACGTGGGCAGCTTTTACTTTGGGCGATTGATATTATTCGGATTTGAAATATCATTGTTATTTATTTTGGGGCTTGTATATCATGTTTCTAGCTTTCTTTCGAAAGCATTTGTTCGAACCCTAGCCGCCATGTATTCTTTTGCAGCCTCTATCAGATAACTGTTTCAAATGTTGCAGTTTGTCTGGTTTATCACATCATTGTGAACAAAAAAGTGATATCGTTGAGCAGAAGTTGGTTTGTTGTCATCATGCACAAAAAGTGGACTTTGAGCAAAAGATGCAAATAGGTTTTTCAATTTCTTTTTAACTTTTTGCCTACATAGTCAGGTATTCTTTCAAGCAAATACCAAAGATTCAATTTAATGTTAAATGAAAAAAGAGAAGGGTTTCTTTTAATAGTTGGTTGAAAAAGTAGTTTCATAACATCTCTTCAGTTATGAGCATTTCATTTACGAAGAAAGATTTTTTGTTTTTACTGGTTTTGTGTTAAAAAGGATGCTTATATATATATTGGAAAAATATGGAAGAAGGGTGTGTGTAAAAAGGAAAAGGTCATTAATACATTCCTTAGTTGATCTGTGTTAAGTGTCTTGTTCATCGAATATTGAAAACAGAGTAAGAAGGTATTTGAAAGAATTTATAAGGAAGAACTTTTGTGATTCTGCAATATTATGTTAAAACAATTTTGATTAAGAGAGTATGTGTTCAAATAGTTTCAATAGATTATTCTTGTAAGTTGTCATCAACCATGATTTTGGAACTACAAATACAATGCAGTTGTAGGGTCATTTTTTAGAGCAATTTTTTATAGGTTCTTAAAATTGTAAGATGTTGAGTTCAGATTCCATCAAAGAGCTTTTTATTGAATTTGTTGTTGAATTGTGGTTGGAATTTTTGAGGTGTTGAGCACAGACTCCACCATTGTGATAAGTTGGAATTTTTGAGATGGAATAAACTTGACAGGTTATGAGTGGTTTTTATACCCCATGAGGGTTTTCCACTCATGAAATTCATGTCTTGTGAAATATTTCTAGGAATCTTGTCATCTTTCATATTTATTCATTAGGTCAAGCTCTAATACTTAATGTCATTCATTATATACAAATTTGTATTTTTAAATCTGCAGTAATAATCACATGTGAATTTGTTTTAGTTCATCTATTAGTTGTAGTAAAAGATGTGTCTCATAGAGCATATGTAGATTGTTTAGTCAATGTATCTTGATCTTTCTTCTTAGATCATGTAAGGTTTTAATATCTTTGATCAGTAGTTCTTGTTTCTTATTAAATGCAAGTTGTATTGTGTTAAAAAGATCTTAAAGGTTATATCAAGTTTATTAGAGGTTTTACTTGTTGAATTTTATTACATTCTGATTCACCCCCCCTTTCAAAGTGAAACCACTTCCAACAAGTGGTATTAGAGCATAGGGTCCTGCATTTCTTTGTCTTCCTAGGATAGATCCTAGTCTTGGAAGTTTCTTTGTCATGTGTCAAGAGGGGTCATCTGTTACTAGAGCTCCATTGTTTAATGGAACTGATTTTGTATTTTGGAAAATCGGAATGGAAACATATCTGATATCTATAGGCCTAGATGTCTGGAATAATGTTTGCAATAAATACACAGTTCCTGTTACTATACCAATAGATCCTGATGGAAAAAAATAATATGAGATGAATTCTAGAGCCAAACATGCTATATTGTGTGGGCTCACTAAAGATGTCTTTGTTAAAATTATGTATTGCAAATCTGCACATGAGATTTGGGAAAAAATTGAAAACATCTATCAAGGAAATGAAAAAGTCAAACAGTAAAAAATATTCACTCTCAAAACTCAGTTTGAGGAAATGAGAATGAAAGATGATGAAAAAGTTGTTGATTACTTTCTAAGGATTGATGAAGTTGTAAATGGAATGAGAGGATTAGGTGAAGAGGTAGAAGAATTCACAATGGTTAAAAAGGTTATTAGAACTTTGTTGCCTAAATATGAAATGAAAGTTTCTGCCCTAGAAGAAAAGAAAAATTTCAATATGCTTACCCTAGATGATCTTCAAGGAACGTTGACTACATTTGAAATGAGAACAAATATAGTTGATAATGCCAATTCATCTTTCAAAGACTACTTTCAAAACAGAGAAGAAAGTGGATGTGGACAATGAATTAGAATTATCTAATTCTTTAGAATCTCTATTAGTACGGAAGCTCAAAAAGAAAAATAGAAATAAATAACCTCTAAAATGTTTTTCATGTGGCAGAGCTGGTCAATTTTTAGCCCAATGCCCTTACACTGAACAAAATGATGATGATCATCAGTTTGAAAAATACAAGAAAAAGGTTTTCAGTCCTAAGAAAAAGTTCAACTTTAACAATTTAAAAAGAAAAGGAGTCTACTCTGCAGAGAAGACTCTAATGATGAGTTAGATGACTCTTTGGGTGATGAAGGTGAAACATTCTTCATGGCTGAAATTGGTTCATCTAATACCACAGACAGAAAAATAGTTATTAAAACCAATAGTCAATCGGACTATGAGAACTGTAAGATAAATCTTGAAGGTGAACTATTTTGTTCTCTTCAAGAAATTAAAAAACTCAAAAAAATTATCTCTTCCCAAGAGAAAATTTTAGGTAACTTAACTACTTCTTTTCAAACTGAGTTAGATGACTGCAAAAGAGTTATAGAGAATCTCAGGTCAGTTTTTTCTGACAAAGAACAGGAGATTCTAACACTCAAACAACAAATTAATTCTCTTAAAAATCAAGCTGGAGATCATGAAAGAACTATTCACTTGCATTACATGCTAGGGAAATAAAAACAACTCACCAACACAGGTGAATGCTCAAATTCTACAAGTAAGAATATAAAAATAGATAATAAGGAGCATATATTTGGAAATAAATGGAACAGTTTCAGATTTAATCCTTTCTTCAATGGATATTGTTTTTTCTGTAACAGATTTAGTCATAAAGTAAGCACATGCAAATTGATGGTGCCCAGATTATCAATTTTTTATCAAAATCAATACTTTGGTTTTCCTAAAACAATCAGGTATTTCAAGTGCAATGCTATAGGTCATACTTCAAATGAGTGTAGACAAAATAAATCAAATATAAGAAAAGTTTGGAAACCCAAATAGGTTAATAATACAGAACAATCCATGCTTGTCAAAACTGCTTTTCTCTCTAGTAAGAAGACTATGTGGGTTGTTGATAGTGGTTGTTCTAACCACATGATAGGAGATAAAGATAAGTTCTTGAAACTTCAAAATTATGCTGGTGGGGTTGTAAAGTTTGGAGACAATTCTAGAATACAAATAAAAGGAAGAGGGTCTTTATTGCTAAATGATAATACACCTCTTCATGATGTGTATTACGTAGAAGGCCTCAAACACAATCTTTTAAGTGTCAGTCAGATTTGTGATAGTGGGTACAAAGTCTCATTCAACTCACAAGGTTGTACAATTAAAATAAAATCTTGTAAAATAACTGCAACAGGACTAAGAACACATGGCAATATATACAATCTCCCTGACTCATGAAATCAAGAAAGAAGTGAAGGTATGTGTCTTATGGGTCAAGTTTAAGATAATTAGTTATGGCATAAATGTTTAGGCCACATAAACTTTGAAAATTTGGTTTAAATCAGTAAATATCAGAATGTAAGAGGTCTACCAGTACTCAGTAAACCTGAAAATGTTGTTTGTTTTGGATGTGTCAAAGGAAAACAAACAAAGGTAAGCTTCAAGTCAAAAGAAAATTCCTCTACTAAACCTTTGCAGCTAGTTCACATTGATCTATGTGGTCCTTCTAGGACAAAATCTATTAATGGTGAAAAATATTTCATGTTGTTTGTTGATGACTACACAAGAATGGTTTGGGTAACTTTTCTCAAGCATAAGTTAGAAGCCTTTAAAAGATTCAAGATTTTTCATAAATTGGTTAAGAAAGAATCAGATTTCAAACTTAAATGTTTAAGATCAAATAAAGGAGGAAAATTTACTTCACAAGAATTCATTGAGTATTGTGAAAATCATGGCATAAAAAGACAGTATGTTGCAGCTAGAACACCCCAACAAAATGGGGTAGTTGAGTAGAAAAACAGAACTGTCAAGGAAATGGCCAGAACTATGTTAGATGAGGCCAACTTGCCTGACAGGTTTTGGAAAGAAGTTGTTCATATAGTAGTTTATATCCTAAACAGAGTACAAATCAAAGTGAAGTCTAACTTCACTCCATATGAACTATGGCATGGTCATTCTACAACTATTAAATATTTTAAGATCTTTGGTTGTAAATGTTTTTTTTAAAAGATGATGAAAATCTTGGGAGTTTTCAGTCTAAGTCGATGATGGTATTTTTTTAGGATACTCTACACATAGTAAAGCATATAAATGCTTCAATATAAGGCTGAATAAAATCATTGAGTCTATAAATGTCACATTTGATGAGAAGGTGTTTTTAGATAATAATCATGTTCAAGATGTTGAAGAGGAGCCTACTTTAATACTTGGCAAATCTCTTGAATCGGTTGTTGTGGATAACACTCAGCAGGAGAATGTATTAGGTCCTAAAGTAACATCACCTCTATCTACACCCTCAAGGATTACTACTAAGAGGTATCCACAAAATCTGATTATTGGGGATAAAGATGCTGGAATTTTAACATGAAGAAGAGTTAAACTTGATGAACAAGCTCAAATTGCTGAACAATTCTGTTTGGTGACTAAATTTGAGCCTAAGACTATTAATGATGCTTTAAATGATGATAGTTGGTTGAAATCTATGCAGGAAGAAATCAATCAGATTGAGAAAAATAAAACTTCAGAGTTAGTTCCAAGACCTGACAATATATATCAGTCCAAGCAGAAAGGGGATAAACATGATTCTAACCCAGGTTAAAGACACTATATACATCTAACCACGAAGGACAATAAGAAAAAATATCGTGAAGGAAGAAGCCCATGTCTGTAATGAGGAGTATGTGCCAAAAGGAAGAGCATAATTCTTCTAAATATTCAAAAGATGAGGATTATCTAGCTAAAGATGATATGCCAAAGGATGAGAGTGAGGACCATATGGCTATCATGAATGAACTTGACTTTGAGAGTGAAATGCCATAATAGAGAACTCCTTCTCCAATTAACACTAGGTAAAGGGTTATGGAGTTAGAGATCGAAGAACCTTCCTCTATGAAGAATGAGGATATAATTGTTGATCTCAAAGGCCACATCATTAATTTACAAGTTCGTATAATGGGCCTGGAAGCTAGAGCTAAGTTCCATAAAAACAAAACTCAAATGGGTAGAGCTATAAGATCACTCTGTGTTATTATGGATGAGATTATGAGAAAAAATACTATAGGCTTTGTCTCAACGCAAAGCAAGTTAAAGAGGAAAGATAAGAAATAGTAGGGTTCTAGAAAATAAGTGGAGAACTAGATAGATGAGAGTATGGATCAAGATGCTTGGAAGGCCCAAATGCAGTGGTTTGCTAAGAACTAGGAGCTTCTCAATAGAAAATGATGTTATGGTTCGTGATGGATTTGACCTTTCTACCTTTTTGCTACTACCTTGATGGTTATTCTTACTAGTTTTTATGGCTCTCATAGGTATAGTAGCCTCTTAAGGCTTAGGAAAGATAGATGGACTATGTTTTTAAGTTTAGTTATCTTTTGATTTTGAACTATAAGGCATGTGTGCCTACTAACACATTGCATTTTTTTATGGTAATACTAGTAGTAGTTTCATTTTGGTTAAGGTTTATATATGACTTTGTGATGTGGTTATGTGTTTTTTATGCAGGAAGATAGGCTTTCCTAGTGGGATATGTATATGATTTTGATAGCATTTTTTATTACTTCTAGGTGGGATAGTTGAAGGGTTGTTCTTTTTGGTCTTTTGGTTGTGTGACGCTAGTTGTTGTTTTGTGTTTTTTCTTTGATGTACTATTAGTCGTCTTATCTTTGTGAAGGATAAAGGCCCTTCCCCTACTTAAGTAGTAAAAAATAAATTCCTTTAAAATGATTAGTATATGAAATATACTTAAAAATTAGAAAGGGGGATAACCAATCTTTATAGAATATATAGGGTAATAAATTTATTTTCCATAAAAGAATTGAGTTTAAACAAGTATTGAAATAAATATTAAATTGGCAAAGAAATATCTAGGTGGGCTTAGCTCTATGGGTCATGAATATTATGTAGTAGAATATACTCTATTATCAATCAATTAAATCTAATACCGAATCTCCAACAATAGGACTCCAACAAACCAGAAATTAATTTTTACTTTGCTAAGGAGTTAATATTATGCAAGTGACCCTATGCAACTTCAATCTTGCAATGATGACTTTGACTTGTCTCTTTTTACTCTTTAGAAGTTTCTTAACCTATTAGTGTACTTAAACTAGGTGGTTTTTAAAAGAATCAATAGGACAACATATTATGTGGACATAATCACAACTTTTCATGATTGCATTCAGGTCATGTGTACCAATTCTAATATTATATGAATAAGATCAAAGGCATTCCGAGAAAGATGAAAATATTTGTTGTGTTGATTTAGTTGATACTCTAGATGCTCTTATTGCGATAAATAAATGTGTATAAAATATAGAAGTCTAAATTTATTAGGGTTTTATCCTTTTATACACCATCCTGGCATTCAAACTTGAAAATTTCATATGTGAATGTGTGGTGATGATTTGGTGTCAAGCCAGCATAGGCCCACTAATAAATTTGAATTTGTAAAATGGGGTTTAGGAATGTCTTGGTGATCCTAATATAATATTATTTCACTTGTAATCTTGAACTAGGACTAGGAATAAGAAGACTAAGCATTGGATCCATACCACCCGGAATTTCAAGATCAATTCCAATTATTTTATAGCGAATACATAGTTTTGACCCTAGATTATTGAACTGGAGAGAGAATGTAAAATAAAGTTAAAAAATATAGGGAAAAGCACTAGAGATGCACTTTTCACATATATATTTTATCCCCAATTTGACTTGTATGCAAACTACCATGAATCACATGTGTTAATATAAACAAGAAACCAACATCAAAAGTAAATAAAATTATGAACACATTTGCAAAATATGTAGACATATCTAATTATTCTTTTTTGCTTAATGTGATGATAGCTCCATCTTAAAACATACATGCACAAAATTCCATCAATGAAATTTGATATGAAAATCAAGATGAGCATCAACAACTGCTACATGGAAATAAAATGTAGAGACAGTGTAAGTTGCCTTTATGAGAGACTTTAATCCTAATAGATGCAAAGAAAGGTGTACATTTAGGATTTTATCGAAAAAATCAGGGGTGTGGTAATTGAAGAACCATTGTTATATTCCAAATGTGAATCATGGTGTACAACTTAAAACAAGTCATTGTATCCATACAAGATTGCTTTCAAACCAATTATAAGACACTACAACAATTCAAGCATGTGGTATAAGACCCCTATAGAATCATTGTAAAGTGTGACATAAATATAAGAGAATTGATGATATAATAGAGCCCCCTCAAATGGACTATATGTATAACTATTCAATATAATTAAGGATAGAAGAAAAGTATTATGTGGAAATATATAATCATGTAAGTTCAATAGGAATGTAATATTATAATAGATACCATCACGTAACAATTGTTAGAATATGTTATAAAATATGATCATTAAAGAACATGTAAGAAAAAAAAATGAAATTCCCCTAAGTGTGAGGAAAAAGAATAAGGTAAGACAACACGCTATATTTCAACATATGTGTATAGACATATGTCATGTAAAGTGTAATTATGTAATGGAACGTAGGGATGATAGTGTAAGTTAATATCATATAACATGTCATATAAGAGATAAACATGAAATCAAGACATAAGTATGATAAGTACACCATGTAAAGATCATATTAATAATGCCAAAGAGATTTCATCTTGAAAAATATAATTGATAAGAGTAGCTTAGAAACATAGTTCCATGAAAGGGCCAATGTAAAAAAACATGCAAGTATCCAAAGAATATAATAAATGCTCATGAATATGCTATCCAACAATGGGGGATATAATGACAATTGTCATGGAGAAAAGAGATAAGATATAATAAATATATGATTAAGCTATAAGGCATTGTAAACAAGGAATATTCAAAGATAAAGGATAATGCTATACAAATTAAAATTAGAATAAAAATGAGAAATCTAAAAAAAAGGGTCAAGACAATAGCACACGATAATAGAAAGCATGGAGACTATAACAAGTATATCTAGATAAAACAAACAATAACATCAAACCAAAAATTAAAATTATCTATATTTTGGTCAACACGATGAGACTATTTGTCAATAATTCCATAATTTTTGTCATCCTTAATTCATAGGAATAACAACAAATAACACATAGAAGGAAAAAGAAAAAAGAAAATAAAATGGACTATAAAACTATATGTTCATCATCACTTGTGTAAACGTGCACCACTAAAAGCATATTTACATCAGTCACATGTTAATTATGAACATAGAAACATAAAAAACATATAAAAGGAAAAAAGGATTTAAAAACTACACTAGGATATTTAAGGCCTCAATAATTTTTATTCAATAACCTTCTTTCAAGAAAATCATCCTCGACCCATTTATGAATTTCAATGCCATTAAGAACTTTGAAAATCCTTTTTGTTATATACATTCTTCATCACTATGTAGAGTAGCTCTTTTGATGAATATATTAGAGAGAGTATTCCTCAAGAAAACTACCTAGGGAATTAACCAAGTTGACCATTTTTTTAAATAACAACACTTACAAGACAAGACCAAGAAATAACATATTACATACTAACATGTACAACTAGTGTCATGTCAAGAACAATGAGACACATTAGATAACATCTCCATTGCTTCAAGAAATGTCATGCAAGCATAATACTTAACTCTATCTTATGATAGTACAACAAAGAACATAAATAATATAAATATGGAACACACAATCATGACCAAAAAATACACATATTGATGGGTTTACTCACAACACAATAGACCCCAAAATCGCAGTTGATTTAGCTCTGAGTTCACATAGGGTCTGAAATGAGACATCTCATACTCAATTGAAGTATGATATGGATTAACAACACATAATAATCCTAGTGTGACATATTATATATAACCACCATTACAGAGATAACCCACCAAAACCTCAAATTAGGTGAGGAAATAAACTTGTTCCTGTGCTTAATTCACACATCAAGCATACATGCCACAAATATATACTAGAAAAAGTCATATATATCACCCAATAAAATCTAATATTGCATTGATCATATAACCATTACATCTAAATCAATTCATCCTAGCATACATAATCCAAACATACATTATAATAATAAAAAACATAAAATTCCAACAAAGACCTTAAACTATTTGGATGACTATGATTGAGATTAAACCTTGCTCATTTTTCCTATTACATTTTATATATGATTCTTTATAGTTGTACTAGATTTATTCACTTGTGAGCCTCTAACCCCTATTGACCTTAATGTCGGCATTTAAAAATGCATATATCTCTTTTGGTTTTTTAATATAGCTCAAACTAATTGTAGTTAAATGTATAATTTCTTCAAAAAATTAGATCTAAGCCCTTCTCATGATTATGACCTCTTAGGATATTGGACCATAATTCCTACTAAGTTCAGTAAGATATGGCATGAATTTAAAATGAAAAATCCTATTTATCACTTGTAAATATAAAAAATTTGGTCTCTTTTTCTATATGTACTATTGACATTAATTTATTGACATATTTTAAAACCATGATATATTTGAATGTGTTAATGTACATTAGAAAAAATTATTATTAGGGATACTACCATTATAACATATATATTTCTAATATAACATTGGATGACCTTATATATTGATGCTTTATTGTACATTTCCCATCTAAATACTTATAGACTATTAGATTATTGATAATTTATAAATGATAACTTTGAATTGGTGTGACAATCATCTAACCAAGAGAAAAACATGTTACAATGGACTTGTTTTAGTATACCTACAAATCAAAATCCTCCCCTATTGCAAGGTTGACACACAATGGCAAATTCTCTCGATGGTGTTTTAATGTGACCATGTTGATAAATGGAATCTCGTCAACAATGGCTCCAATGCTCCCATTTCTAAGTAGTTCAACATAATCACTTGGCTTGACAAGAAATCTTAGTCTTGTTTGGTCAATTTTGAGCTCATCAGTCAAATAGGTTTCAACAAACGAACCAAATAAATATCCTATAGGCACGTTGCTAGCTCTTGGTGTTTCTAAATCTTGTAGTGTTGGAGAGAATTGTTGGGCACAGTTGTTGGATAGTGAGAATGGATACAAAGTTGGTTGTGTAGATTGAATTTAAGATCAATACTACAAACAACCAAATTATCAAAATTAATTTACCAAGACATGTCATAACCTTCTCTCCCGCACACAATTGAAAACAAAGTAACATTAGATTATGATAAATAAAAACATTGTCAATTGAAAAACATATTAAATAAGAAAAATAATCCAACTACTTTCATTTACTCACAACTTACTATGAGCAAATACAAGTGTTGAAAATGAAAACCTACCACCCAAACACACAATATTGATACATACCATAAATGTAACTTCGAGTCTATATCCTTCTAATTTCTTATTTAACAGAATCATCTAACCAAGAACAAAACATGTTCTTAAAGGCCTGTATGCCACTTTCCATGCATGGAGGAAACCATTTTGAACCTCACTTGCAAGATAAGCCATGCAATATCGTCCATTTCCTCGACCATCACGACTTGCCAGTCAGCAGTCGCCGTCGATCTATTTTCACCGTCATCAACTACGTCACGCATGACGAAAGGAGTAAAAAGGCCAAAATTGAATATTACACAGAAGTTGCCCGAAGCTTAACATCTTCTGTAGCAAAACATCACAAAGACCTGCCTCGTCCACTTAGATTGTGGAAACATTTAAGTTCATTAGCTTTCAAAACAATGCTTATCTCAGTAAAACTTACATTGACATTGAAAGCTTTCAAAACAATGTTTATAAGAGTTTTGGAAGTTTCAACGCATAAAGTGCCCAACACACTTGTTATTTTAAAATATATATAATTATCAAATATGTTTTTTATTTTTAATTTTTAAATAAATAGTTTTAAGATATAATTGTTATTTATGGAGTTGAGTGTCAAAGATTTTTAAATTGTGTGTCAATTTATGTACTTAAAGGTATTATTTTAGTATAGTTGTTTATGATAAGGAGTTGATTGAATTACTCACACAAACAATAATTAGGCGTGTTCCAAATTTAGTTGAGATTGAACACAAGAATTGGCATTCATTATCAACTTGTTATTAAAGCTTATTCCAAATTAGTTACTTATTAGACTTAGCTTCCATTAGATACAAGGATCAATAGTGATCCTTTGTGGTACAAATTGATTATAGTTTAGGATTTGTGAAATGTGAGTGCTTTAAGTTTTGTGCTATATAGAGGTCTCCATGATCATTTTTGGGTCTTAGAGTTTAGAAAAAGAGGTTCATCTTGCTACAAAGAGTGTGATGTGTAGTTTTATAAAGATGGTTGGTTAGATCTTTATGTTTGAGTTTCAGTGATGAAGGCATTTCCAATTAAATGAAATAAAATATTTTTTCTTATGCAAGTAGAGATTTTATTGTTACTTTTGTGTTGGAGAAAGACAAGGTCATTTTTTAGAAGGGGATTTGTTGTTAGATAAGACTCCTTTATTATTGAGTCCTAAGTATCTAGCTTTCAACCTTTTATTTCATATATTCTTGGTGATTCTAGTCTACATCAAGCTGCGAAATACATCTTAATGATTGTAGATTTATTTTTATTTAAAATTATTAGTGGCTCACCAAATTATTATGTATTGCTCATTAGAGATTGTTGTTCTCTTCCATTCTATCTTTACATCCATCTAGGTAGAGATGGATAATTTGAAGGGCTTACTAAATGAAATATCGCTTATAGTGGAGAAATATATTTGGAAGCTAGTAATAATTTTAACAAATCCCCACCCCTAATAATGTTAGAATATTATACATCAATAGTGATGTAAATTATTCTTAGATCCTACAAATAAATAGCCTCTACTCTATAAAACAAATAAAATAAGCATAATAAGATAGAAATTAACAAAGAAATCAAGCTTCATTACCCTTCAAAATATAGTTTTTCATTCATTATTATGAATCTGAAATTTGCATTCATCTAAAGACTATCATTCTACAATTGTTACAATTCCTTATTATCCAATCACTAACTTTAAGACTTAATTCCTAATAAAAAGATCAACCCCTAAATTGAATCCTATGAGATATGACAAATAATAGCAATACAAACAGAAACTAATCAGATCCTAAATTCACTCCTTCAAAGACTCAAAAAATAGTAGTAGACTGTGGAGCTAATAGGTAGTCAATCATGTCCTAAATTTTTGGAGTTCGATTCCATCATTCCCCCCTTCTTTTAACATTTTGAACCTCCTGGTTCAAAGCCCCATTACATGAACACCCTTGAATAATTAAAAAGCTTAAAAATCTCAATAACTTAACTATTACATTTTTCTTTTGTGATGTAGGATTTCCTTTTATCCTTAAAAGCTATCTAGGAAAGACTTTGGAATAGATGATAGAACCATCCTTTTAACTTGAAAAAATCAAGCCATGGTGTTCCTTTCCACCAAATTAGATATCTCTTTAAATCATCACATTTTTACTTATTTTGCTTCTAACCACTTGTCTAGACATAGATATGCATCCTCTACCAGTTTATCTTCCTCTTTTCATAGCTCCTTGAAGGTTTGGGATTTTTTATCCACCAAAACTTTTCATTTATCTTTACACCATTAGTATCATCTAAACATAAATCATTTAAAACAAAAATAAAGTTAAAGGGATAAAAATATCCCATTGGTAGTTTCTCATCTTTTACATTCTACCATTTAGGCATGCTTTCCATTTCATATTTTGTGATGTGGCCTTCTTTTTTAGCTCAATGTCATGTTGTTCACAAGACAAATCCTTTTGGACATTGCCCTTTATACCATAATTGTGTATATCTTTACTCTTTGTCTAAATCATCCTTGTTCCTTCTAGAGGGAAGTGATGATCTTTTACTCCATTTTCCTCATCAATGGAATCCTGTAGACATTCTTCTAGCTACTTTTGGCAAGTTGTGTTCTCTAGAACCAATAAATCTTCATCACGTATGAGGCTCTAAAAGATCTCCATCTCTATTGCATCTTTCTCTTCAATATTGATTGCTTCCACCACTACAACAATTTGAGCCTCCTCTTGTGATAGGTTGTATTCCTTGTCATTGCAATTTTTCAACTCATATATTTTTGCATTGTCTTCATTAGTGTCTTCCCCTTCTTCAAGGTAACACAACAAAATGGATTCATCGAACTCAACTATCTCTTCATCTTCATCCCATTCAACTATTTTTTCTTTCTGTGACTCTTGGAAGATCTCATTCAATGGATTTTTATCTAATAATATTCCAGCCAACTCGTCAAGGGATTCTATCTTTTTTTTCTCTAGTAATTCCACTCCTTGCCTAATCCTTGACTGAATGACTTTCCTCTTTGAAAATGACTCTTGCCTACAAAGTGGATATTTATTTTCATCATTATTTTTCACCTTCCCACAACTCTTCAATGCCTTTGATGTATATTTTTGTCTCTTTGACTTCTTATTGTTCCATGCCTCATAATTTTCCAACATGCATCATAATTCTTACAATTCAAGATCTAATTGGTGTAGCTCCTTTTGTTGGTCCTATGTTAGCTTCTGCCTCTGCCTTTATTTTATCTTTTCCTCCACTTTTGTTATCCTCTTTTTGGCATTATGATATAACTCCATAATCATATCTTTAGCCCTAAAAAAGAGCTACAACTCTCTTCTCCTCTTTCCTTTGCAATGAACAAATTATTGAAAATGTATCAATGTATTATATTTCTATCCTTCACCCCTTTGATGAAATTATCACAAATTTGATAAGCACATTTGCAAATCAATAATCTATAGACCCATACCAAAAGAACTCAACTTAGGCAACATCAAAATGACATAATTAAAATAAAAATAATTTAGAAGTAAATACTATCATGGGATATTATTTCATTGAAAAAAATAAAATTATTAAATTAAATAAAATTAAAAAAAATATGTTTCCCTCAATTAAATTAAAAAATTTAGAAATGAAAAAATATATTTTGAATAATATGTATACATATATATACACACATATACATATACATGCATACATATGTACGTATGTACACATATATACATATAATACATATACATATACATATACATATACATATACATATACATTTACATATACGCATACACATACACATACACATACACATACACATACACACATATATATATAGATATATACATATATGTGTGTATATATGTGTATATATACATATATACATATATATGTGTATACACACACACACACACACACACATATACATACATATATTTGCGCACACGCACACACATGCACGCGCATGCGCGCGCACACACACACATGCTTATTATGTACATTACTATATTGTTAAAAGTGTTATAAGGTGTTCAACATATCATCGTATTGTCTTTTAGTTCCTATTCTATAATAAAACAAAAATCCCTACAACATTGTATGAAAGATAAGAGAAGCTTGCTTACAATTATTCTCTTCATAGCAAATCTAGATATGTAACTTATTTTTTTCAATTTCAATTGCTCATATTGATCTTCTAAAAATTAATTTCTGTATGCAATACTCATTCATAAAGAAATTTATTATAATATATGTAATTTATAGAGAGATATTCAATAATCAAAAAATATTATAGCATAATATTTGTCCTTCCTATCAAGAATATATACAATTTACTTCTATTATTTACTTACAATAAAAAATAAATATTTTTTGCAATACACTATTAGAATAATCACAATCATCTATCTCTTGACTTGCATGGAATATCATTCTAATTGAATTCTTGCGATAAAAAAAAATTCAAATGCAAATCTCCAATGAACTCAACTATCAAAATATTAACATTGAGGATAAAGAGAAATTGATGGTTACAAATATAAAGATCAATCATAATCTTTTATAAATATTTATCAAAAATATATATACAAATACATATTAAAGAGAAATATTGTAAATATAATACAATTACCTTTACACACATATAAAATAGTGTATATCTTCTAATACATTCTATAATTTGTAATCCAAAATTATAGAATAAAATTGAAAAAATAAGACATCCATGATCTATATTATAACAAATTTTATTTAACATGTAAATTGCTATCCATGTAACCATAAAATCTGAAAGTGTATATGCTTGTCTAAATCTCAACTATTCCTATTTCAAATTTAAAAAAAATTATATTACAAACAATTTCAACTCGACTGTTTCAAATAATGAGGCCCACCCAGTTAGTTCCTGTAACATCTATAGAAACCCACACCAAAAACAATCCAGACAAAATTAGTGTCAAATTACAGGATTGTATGCCAGTTTCCGTGCATGGAGAAAAGCATGATGAACCTCACATGCAACAAAAGCCATGCAATATCGTCCATTTCTTCCACCATCACGACTTGCCAGTCACCAATCGCCGTCGGTGTATTCTCACCGAAATTACTGCTCTCATCAATGACATCAACTGCGTCACGCATGATGAAAGGAGAACAAATGCCAAAATTGAAAATTTCACAGCAGTTGCCCGAACCTTATCATCTTCGCTAGCGAAACATCAATAATTTTATATAATAATCTGCTCTTAAAGAGTAATTCACTTTCAGCAGCTTGTTTTGGCTCACAAAGATGAGTGGGTTGCAGAAGCCTCATGTTGAGGCGGTGCCATATCCCAGCGTTAGGTCACCTTATGCTTTTTTTGATTGCTCTTCGCAGCGACATGCGTGTGATATGCACACTTCTATGCAACGAGAAGTATAAGTAATTTGAAAATTTTGCACCCACGTATTTTTTTACAGCTTAAAAAACAATATAAATGAAGTAAAACGTTGACAACCGTGAAGTACGATTTCGACAAGAAAGTTAACTGAATCCAAGACATTACTTCTACACAATAAATCAGACACTTACATCATATCCATCATAAATCCGGCTATCCTCAGCCTTACAATTCATGAGCTTATGCATCTCATTTGCAAAATATTCTAAATTTAAGGTCGAAGATCCTCCTCCAACAGATTGTTTAGCCAGTTTCTGATATTTCACAGCACGTTTTCTCATATCTGTGCCTTCTTCGCTACTGAGGACAAGTCTTACAGATTTCTCCACCTTGTCTTCACAAGGAATCCCATCCATGTGTTGGCAAAACTGAACGCCAATGCCCAGTTCCTCAGTCACCAGCTTAGAGTTAAAATGCTGTTCTCCGAACATCGGCCATGTGACCATCGGGACGCCCATCAAAATGCTTTCTAGAGTGGAATTCCACCCGCAGTGGCTCATGAACGATCCCACAGATGGGTGGGACAAAATGACGAGCTGTGGTGCCCACCCCCATATGACCAACCCATTACCTCTCTCCATAAATCCTTCTGGAAGGTAGGAAGCACACAATTCTTCTTTGTTTGATTCTGCAGATACGGTTTCCGGGGAAACTTTGATTGACCAAACAAAAGGCTGATGGCTGGCTGCAAGACCCCTGGCCAGTGCCTGAGTTTGGTCTTGTGAAAGAAACGCCTGGCTTCCAAATGAAACATAGATAACAGAACACGGGCTTTTAGAATCTAGCCATTGCACCAACTTATGCTCGCTAATGTCCGCTGTTTTTCCCCTCGTATTAGCAATACAACCCAAAGGAACAACGGGACCGACAGACCAAAGGGGTTTACCGTTTAGTATGTTTTTCAAGTGCTGAAGATAACGAGCCTCGAGGTCATCGAACATGTTGACGAGCATTCCCCAGCATTTACTAACTGACTTCATCTTCCCCATTAAAAACCTTATACCCAGGTCGGCTGGATCTGGTTGAAGAAATCTCTCAGGCATCTGTTCCTTGGAGAATTTCACGGCAGATGATAAAATACCATCGATTATAACACTATCGCCCTCCTTTCGCAGCGTGTTTCCGGTTATGCAGCCGCAGATGGCGTGAAATACAGAGGTGCCAAAAGCCCCACATGGGGCAAAAATGACCCTAATAGTTCCGAATCTCTCTGCAGATTGAACAGTCCAGTCGATGAACATGTCGCTGACTATGCACACGGGTCCACGACTTCCCTGCTCTTCGACCCACCGTTCGAAGGGCTCGCGAAGGCTCTCGACGAATGAATGAACGACAAGCGAAGATTTCCGTGGCAGAAGATCCATACTCTCGCGTCCCTCAGGCAGACCTTCAATAGATTTGGGAGGACTTAGACCGACAAGCTGAATATCCAGATCAGCAGCTTGGCGGGATTCGTCCATGAGACCTCGTAGACGCTGCGCTATGGTGCGAGTGGTGACATAACTGACGGCGAGAGAGTGTGAAGCGAGCAATCTGGCTAAGTCTAGAGATGGGATGCAATGCCCCATTGCAGGATAGGTCACCATTACGACGTGGGGTTTTTGCAAGGTATTCATGGCTGTGGTGAGCTTCCCTGTGTTGAGTATTCTGCACAAGAGTGTTTGTTATGCCCAAGATGCACAATCCCACCCTTACCAGTCGTAGTCTATTACGAAGTTTAGATAACCCAAGGTAATACACTCATATTTGGTCAAGGAGACGTGCTAGGAGAAAACAGAGGAAAATTCCAATTCAATGTGATAAAGAATTGGAAAGGTTGTGAATCCAGAGGAGAGGTATGGTAGAGCACGCTAACTGAGGAAAAATCCAATTCAATATGACAAAGAATTGAAAAGGTTGTGTAATGACAGAGACGACGGAACATGCGTTTCTTCATCAAAATTTTGAAATTGGTTGTTTCCGAGGACAACCGTTCTGAAAAAGGGTTGGTGATATACATAAAAAAATGCATCGAAGGTAAGTAAAGTGCTTTTAGGGTCAACAATGTTTCGTATTATGTGGCCCAGCATGTTTTAAAAAATGGTAGCAAAATTATAACTAGCACTTTTTTAGCATCTGTGGTCGGTTTATGGAATTTGTCGATAAGAAATTAAAGGTAAAATTTAAATGCAGTTTAATATTACATAAGATAAAGTATTCTTATAAATATAAAAACAACATATACGTATATTAAATACATTATTATGTTAGAATTTCAATAATACAAGATAAGTGGTATTTTTGAGGTGAAAATTGAACATAATCATGGAATCTTGTGAACAAGTCTACACTTATAACGAACAAACCAGAATGAATTTCCAAACAAATTCTACTATTATGATTCAATTCAATGTTACGATTCAAAAACAAATATATCAAACACATACACCCATATACATAGCAGAAAAGGTAGTTTAGAAAGAAGACCCACAAACACGCATAAGACATAAAAAGATGTACATATCCAGTTAGAGGTTTTCGAAGATATTGATTTATGCATAGCTAGGGTAGATGCATTCTTGTTTCTAGTTTTGATATGTTGTTTTCCCTTCATAAGGGAATATGGACCGAATTGTATGGCTTCTTCAATCCATGGAAACCTGTATAATCAAGCGCAAAACAAAACAAAAAGTGAAATATTGGTGGATTGTGTCATTGGGGGAAGAGGAAGCACTAAATGATCAAACCCCAAAAATACTGGAATTAAATTCATGTGCATATTTGCAGACTTAGATTTCAAATCTAATCTTTGTAATGATTTGAGTTGAAGTACGGAATTGGGTGACTCAAAGGACATAAGAGAATGCCCACAAATCCAATATTTTATTTTTTGTCATGTCAATAAGCATTTTACAATTATAATAAAAGAGGAGAGTAATGGTGTTAAAAAGTATTAACTAAATATAAATATAAATATATGAAATCTAAAAGAAATATTTTTTTATTTTTGATCAATTATTAAATATTTGGTTGTAAACACAAATTAAACAAAGATAAAAATATTTTATAAAAATTTAATAATTATACTATAAATAAATAAATAAAGAGATAATATAAAATGGTGAAAAAAGTTGGAAAAATATTTATTTTATTATTACAATACAATTAAATATCTATTCAATAATTTTTTTTAGAATATGTTTTAAATAAAAATTAAAATAAATAATTATTCACCTTGAATGGAAATAAAACAGAAAAAATCAAAAAATTATTTCAAAATATATATTTTTAAAAAGTTACAATAAAAAATCTAACATATTTTTCACTTAATTATAACAATTATAGAAATCAAATCCAAAAAACTATAATTTAACATAAACATGTCTTAAATTTAAAATACTTTTGTCCTAATTTTTCATTTGAAAGAACGACAGTAATTCAAAAAAAGGAGGATTGTAACAAATATCTACTCAATGCTGAGATCCTGTCTTCACAAGATGAAAAATTTGCAAAGCTAATAAAATTATTCACAATTAATGAGATGAGAAGAAAAAGAACTCATCTAAGTTTATGTGAGAAAAAATGTTAAAAAAAAATTACAAAGCTTGTGTAAAGAATTTATAGAGCTAAAAGATTCTTCACAACTAAATCTATAAAAAAATATCAATACTTTGCCATGAAAAAAGCAATCGACATTTAGTATTCTATACAATATAACTTATAGATATGACATACATACAAATTTCTGTGGAGGATAGTGACTGCCTAGTGCCATAAGTTGAGATGTGAGGAAAAAATTCATTTTTTCGGGTGTGGAGTCCCATCTAAAATGCAAAGACTTGCTGAACCTAGAAAGTGTGAGTTGTACATGTTGGCATTTTGAATAAATCTTGTTGAGCCAAACTTTAGATGATATTTTTGTGCAACAAGGTGGTGGATTTAATGTGTTTTGTGTAACACATGATGATGAATAACATGAATTAATGTAGATGAAAATGTTTCACTTCCTAAAATTCAGAACTTGAGAAGAATGAAAGTTTACTTTGTGTAGATGAAAACGACGAATGTTTTGCATTTAAATTAAACAGATATCTTTATTATTTTTCATTAATTTGAAGATAGTTTGACAACTACCACACTTTACTTGAAAATAGTTTAGCAATGTGAGACAATGGTATAGGGGGTGAGATATGTTTTTTCATAAAATGTGGAAAGGTTTTTTTCACAAAGATCTATAATTGATTGTAATTTATATAGAATGTTTTATAATATAGAAAAGTGATATACAATTTAAATTTGTAAGTAGTTTATAAAAAAAATGATACATCAGAAGTGTGAACAAATCTTGATTAATAATTTATAAGCCTTGATACAAGATTAGGTGGTGATTCTTTAAACAACAAGTCTTGAGATGAGTCATCTTAGCAGTCTAGGATGTCATGCTCATTGACATTTTGAATATTGAACATCATCTAGTTGGTTTCTATGAGAACGAGTTATCTAGAAGTAGAGAAAAGAAGGAAGTGAAATTCATATATAGACGTGTGTGCTATGAATTCGTGTAATTGATAAATATTTGGATACATGTTAAAAATATTTGTTTTATTACCAAGTCATTTAAATTATGTTGACCATTCATAGACAATTTTATGATGCATCACTCCTTTGTAATTCATTTTATTTAGAAGGAAAACACACATGTCTCATTTTACTAGAAAGCTATAGTGTGTGAATAATGTAAAGTTATTTTATTCATGAAATGCAAATCAACTAAATAAAATATAAGGTGAATGAGGAGCAAAATTCTCTTTTTGTTTGTATTAGACTACGATTATCAAGTGTCCACCTACACAACAAAAAAGTTTGGAGTTAGTTAAGAAAGATATTTTGTAGGATATATATCAAAAAAGTAGAATGAGAAATTAAATTTAAAGTTAATGTGGAAGAGATTGGATTGACATTTGCAAACCTCATTTTTCATAGTAAGAGTAGCTATAATCAAGCTTCCTCTTTTTCTTTTTCTTTTTGATAATTGTTTATGTATTGTTTTGCATCCTAGTTTACTGCTCAAAATAAAATGTCGGTTTAATATGAAGGAGATTTGTTGCTTTCACTCTTGATATAATTATAAAATTTTGTCCAATTCTTTCAATTTCATCAATATCAATTGTTGTCTTTTATAGTGTTAGGCCTTAGATTGATGTCTAATAACTGCCCATGCCATGAATATTGGTATTTTCCCATGATTACCTAGTGATGTAGGTATTATATGTATAGTGTATGGGTCATTGTGGTTCCATGGTGTTTCTATGTAGTTATCAATCCATATAACGCCATACATCGAAACATATGGTGGTCTAGAGCCAAGATTGTAAACAATATCAACAACCTACCCAAGAGATCCATTTACAAGTCCTACTTAATTCCATAAGTATTTTTTAGCATGATTCCTTAGCCCTTGCATAGTAGTTCTTTTTCAATCTAGCCATCATAGTATTGATGTTTTTTGTTTTTTTGTTTTTTTTTGGTGATTGTTGCAATTCTTATTGTAATTGAAAGATTTAATAGCTTTAACATTGTTTAATTGTGTGGTTTCAATAGATCATTTATAGAAAAATGGTGCATTGATTTGTCAAATTCATCTTTTTCAATTGGTGTAAGTAGTTTGTTTGTGTCACCCATTGACATTTCCAAATCTTGTTGTGTTGGTGTTGCATTACAAATATTTTGTAATGTTTCACAATTACTTATTTTAGCTGGAGTGTCGCCTTCCTGACAAAACATTGTTTGTAATGTAACAATTGTAGTAAATTGTTCCCATAATATTTTGGCATTTGAATATGATACATAGATAGTTATCATTGGTGTGGAAATGTCTCATGTAGTTTTCTATTTATCTTTAGTCGTATCTTTGGCCCTATGAAGCATATCTCATCAATGCAGATTTATTTTATATGTTTTATGCCTTATTGAAAGTTGTTAGTAATTTTCCTTGCAAGGGTTGAATTTCTCTAATTGGAATTTTGAGTATTGAATATATAGTTGAGGCATGTATGTCCAATACAACAATTATTGTACGATGTTACATCCCTCTTTTATCACTTTGGAATCACACTTATTATGCTTTTGTGATTAGTTAATTTGAATGGTTTTATATTTGAATTCTCATGTGGATCAAAACTCTTATTAATTAGGAATTAAATTAAAAATTTATTACGGAAACTAATATTTCATCTTTTCAGTTATTATGATGAAGATCTAACTAACTAGTTTTTCATGCCACCAAGTGGATGCAAGAAACACAATACCCTTAGGAGGGAGGGGGAGTATCATCAAGCAGAGGGTCACATATATTAGAAAAGAACATTGTCAATGTGTCTAGGGTCTGGTTAATTGAATGTACACTTTGAGCATCTCAAACTTGGTAGAGTAAGGTCCATATCACCCTCCTAATATTGACCTAGAGTTAGTTTATCATCCTTATAGTGTTAGGTAGTCCGGTATCCTTGGTTTGAGTTTATTCTCTTGATGTGGTAGTTATATTGTTAATGTATCTCTCTTATTTGATTGTGGTATATGATTGTGTGTGTGTGTGTGTATCTATGTGTGTGAATGTATATTTATTCACTCTAAAAGGATTAATATATCTATACACATATATATTTTCACACACACACACACACACACACACACACACACACACACACACACACACACACACATATATATATACATATATATAGTTAAATTTTCCTTGTGGTGTTTGAAAGCATTTATATGGATTCATGCATTTAGGGGTATATTCATACTCACACATGTACATTGATAACATACATGTATGGATATGAATATATCCATTATTTCGTTGTATGTATGTATTATGCTAAGTATCGCATTATTATCATGCACCTTGTTTGAAGACCACCGATCTTGATCAAGGTGGCCATCATCTTGATAGTGGAGGTCTTCTTGTAATTGTGGGACATTATGTTATAGACATTGATGCTAGATCACTGAGCTAACACTTCTATGGAAAGCATAAATATTATTTATGTGTCATTTTGAATTGGTTTTGGGGGCTATCAACTAGATTATTTGTTATATTGTATTGTTGCTCTGCAAAAGTATTTTTGGTTTTCTATATCATGGTTGTTGGGATATAGAAGGTATATGGATAGCATTATTGTGTCTGTGTCATGCATAAAGTATTTCTTGGGAAGCTTTCTACTTGAGTATTGTTCAAGTCGATTGTCCCAAGCTCGTCAAAATCTTGAAACACTCTCTTCTCTATCATATCACAAGCAAGGAAATGAGGGGACTCAAAACCCCTCACAATAGGTTTTGGAGGGACCTGAAACCCTCATATTTTACTAGTATATGGAACCCACAATACAACACTGCTAAGAGGAATAATCATAAAAAACCAGTAGCCCAATCTCAGCCAAGATAGAAAAGACTAGCATCTTTCACATGCACAAAGGTTTTAATAAGGTTGTCTTAACCTTCAACAGATACCATGAGTGTTTCCAAGCACCCATAACCTTCAAAGAGACTAGATTGCAACAAATATTCATACAATCACAATTTGGACATAAAGGGTTTTGAAAGGCTCCCCTAACCTTCAACCTCGGTTTTAAACTAGCACCCAAAACCAGCACTAGATACCAAGGATGTATCCAAACACCCATGACTTTCATAAACACCAGAATGCAACATAAAATCATATAATCCCAATCTGGACACAAAGGGTTTTGAAAGGCTCCCCTAACCTTCAAATTGGGTTTTGAAATGGCTCCCAAAACCAGCAACAAAGGGTTTAAATACCAAAACCTGATCCTAAACAAAAAACAATAACTGGCAAGACTGAGCTCTTGAAAACTACTAGCATCCAGCATGCCTATGGGTTTTACAAGGCTCCCAAAACCTGAAAAATGGTTTTCCAAGGCTCCCATAACCTGAAACAAAAAAACCCGAACACGATCCAACTAAACCCAAAAAGAACTAGGAGGGTTTTTTAGGCTCCCTCAACCCACAAAATAGACTGGGAAGAAGGGACAAAGAAGACCCAGACCTTTTGGTGCAGGAGCACCTAGTTTTATTGATGCATTTTAAAAATTTTGGAGTGATTGATCATGTTTGGGGTCAATGAGTGAATAAAGGACTATTGAAAAGTCCAAATGTGTGTTGTAAGGTTATTTGTAGTTTTTTTGTCTCTTGTTTTAGTTTGTTCACTCAGTTTTAGAAAATGTGCCTTTGTAAGCCAAAAATGGCATCATTTTGCAAAATAGGATAAAAATCCTTGTAAGGCCTCATAAGGATTTTGGGAATGTTGGTTTTATGTTAGGGAAAAATCCTAACAGGTTTATAATGAGTAAAAGTCTATAAGTTTCAAAAATGTATGGTGGAGCAAAAGTTGTCATTGTTGCTCGACAACTTTTCACACCTTTTGGAGCAATTTATGAGAAAATGATCAAATCGGTGGTTAGAGAACCGATGGGTGGTTGGTTAGGATTAGTAGGTGTATATAATGATTTTCAAATGATTTTAAAGGGGTTGGAAGATCCAAAGAGAAAATTGTGAATGATATTTGAAGGCAATTTCCAGATTTTTGCATAAAACTTGTAATTTGCTTATAGCAGTCCATACCAGATGGATTGATTTTGGTACTATTCTTTCATGGTGGTTTATAATTCATTGTTTTGGTTCTTAGGAAGTGGTTATACTCTTTCATTGTGCAATTTTAGTGCTTTGTTTGAAATTCTTCTTGAACTGCACTGCTCTCAGTCTGAGCAAAGGGATTAAGACCCTAGTAATGGCTCCTACTTGAAATCCCATTGTGTTTTCTCAATGGCCTTTGGGATTCAAGTCATGGAGCTTGTGTACAATGTAAATATTCATTTTGGTGTCCTGTAAGTTGCATTGAACCAAATTGCTATCATATCCTAGGCAAGCTTTGCCATAGCCCTGCTAGGGATTATGACTGAACTATTTTTATCATTGCTTGAAGGGTTGGTCAATTTTGATTGAGACAAGTGTTTGGCATGGGATATGGGTGTTTAGAAGAGCCTCAGTATGAATATGGAGGTGTGACAGGGTGTGGAGATCAGAAAACCCTATTTGAAAAAGCTCTAAATCCTTAAACCCTTCAAAAGAGCCATTTTGGGGTTCGTACCTGTATGGACGTATCAGAGAATATAACCTCCTAAATCTCAAAGAATTTCCAAAAGGGTATTTGGATCACTAAATCTCTTAGGAGATCCTTTAGAATCTTTTGAGTAATTGGGCAAAAACCGTGAAGGTAGGGCTAAAAGGGGCTCATAAGGCTACTAGGCCTAGAAAATAGGAATTATGAAAGTGATGAAGAAATGAAGGGACACAAGTCACAAAACCTCATGTTAGGAGTTTTTACACCATCACATCATCTTCCTAGTCCCCTGCAAATGAAGGTTAAACATTTTGGCATCTTTTTGGTTGAACTTACTCTAGTGAGTTTAACCCTTGATCTTGAGTAATTTGAGCAAACTAGTGGTGGAGAGTTTCTGAAAAGAGTTTAGTTGTTGGAGTTGATTCAAGAGAAGAGCATGGTGAAAGAAAAAATGGAAGACCACTAAGACACTACTAACAAACCTACAAACCATTTTTTAACTCTTCTGTGAGATCCTCCCTATCAAAGTGGTATCAAAACAAGTTAAGATTTGGTAAGGAACTAGTTGATGTCTGAGACTGAGTCAATAGGTGAAAATAGCCTCAGAATGGTGACTAATGCAGAGTTAGCCAAAAGAGTAGAAGACCAAGAGGAAGTGTATAGACTCCTTAAGGAAAAGTTACAACGGTTGGAGAACAAACTAGGTGAAGTAGAAGACAAAACGGAGAAGGTGACTATTAAAATCAATGAAGACAAGGGAAAAGAAGTGGTAGAAGAGGATGGAACACCTGAACCAGATCCTATTTTTCCTAAATAACATTTCCTTAAAGCCATCAAAACCTTAGGAGGTAAGTCCCTAGAAAGAGTGTCACTTTTTTGTGGAAAAATGGAACCAAAAGTGGTTATGGAGTGGATTGAAGGGTTAGAGAATCACTTTGAATGTGATGGAATTAGTGAAGCACAAAAGGTAAAGGTAGCCAAATCTAGATTGAGAGGAGCAGCCTTGACTTGGTGGAAGTTCATCCAAGAGGAAAGACAAAAGGAGGGTAAGAACCCAATTGCCACTTGGAAAGGAATGCTAGACAAGGTGAGAGAAGCCTATATTCATGAAGATTATGAGATTCAATAATATAAGAGGAGACAAAATTTGAGACAAAGAGAACTAGATGTGAGCAACTACACTAAAGAATTTCAGAAGTTGTGTTTGAGATCCAAGGTGGTGGAAGATGAAAGCATCAAGGTTGCCAGGTATTTGAATGGTTTGCGTTGGAATATCCAAGAAGAGTTAAGTTTGTTGTGTCCTAGTACTGTTCAAAAGTGTTATCAATTAGCACTGAAGGTGGAAGAGAAGAGTAAAAAAAAACAAGAGCAAAGCAATAGAGGCAGAGGTAGGGGAAGAGATGGCAGAGGTCATAGAGGTAGCTATGGTGGAAGAGGTGTAGACCAAAGATCCCAAGGGGAATCCAAGTTGGTAGAGAAAAGTGGGGATTCCAATAGCAAGAGAAGTTATAGAGGAAGGTCTAGTGGATCAAGAAGAGGGTCCTATCTCTCCATAATGATGCTACAATTGCCATCAACTTGGACACCTAGCCTATAGATGTCCTGAGAAGTCTGCTTCATCCCAAGGAGGTGAAAGGAGAGTAAGTTATATTCAAGAAGATGCAAAAAATGTGAAGACATTAGAATTAAGCCTAGATTCCAAAGTTGGAGAGAATCTCATGATAAGAAGAGTTTTGATCAAAGAACTAGTTAAGGAGGAACCTAGTCAAAGAAGATCCTTGTTTAGGATAAACTGCAAGATCATGGGTAAAGTGTGTAGAGTGGTGGTGGATTCAGGATCAACTGATAACATAGTGTCAGAAGAAGCAGTAAGCAAACTCAAACTGCAAAGAATCCCACATAGTGATCCTTATAGGGTTACTTGGCTCAACAAGGGGCAACATGTTTTGGTGAATGAGCATACTTGGGTGGAGTTCACCATAGGAGGCTACAAAGACAACATTTTGTGTGATATCTTTCCAATGGATGCATGCCACCTACTCCTAGGTAGGCCTTGGCAATCTGGTAGGAAAGCAATACACCATGGAGAAAATAATTCATATACCTTTCAAAAAGATGGAGTTACCTATAAAATTCAATCCATAGGAGATCAAGAAGAGAGCATATCTAAAGGTTCCAATGTGCTACTAGTTGGTGAGAAGGAGTTCATAAACACTCTCAAAGAAGGAGAAGGAGTGGGGTTTGCACTTGTTGTGAAACCAAAAAAGGAAAAGAAGGATAAGAAGGTTTGTATTCTTGCTGAAGTGCAGCAAATACTCAATTAGTTCAAGGAGATCATAAGTGATGGAACACCTGCTAATTTGCCTCCTCAATGTGCCATAAGTCATCAAATTGACTTCATACCCGAAGCCTCATTGCCTAATAAAGCAGCCTACAAAATGACACCGGAGCATAATAAAGAAGTGGCTAAACAAATCCAAGAACTATTTGACAATGGTGTGATAAGAAAGAGCATCAGCCCATGTGCAGTTCCCACCATTTTGGCACCAAAAAAGGAAGGTACTTGGAGACTTTGTACTGATTCAAGAGCCATCAACCGGATTACAATTAGGTATAGGTTTCCCATTCCAAGAATTGAAGATTTGATGGATTGTTTAGGGGGTGCTAAATATTTTACCAAGATAGACCTCAAGAGTGGCTACCACCAAATCAGAATCAAGGAGGGAGATGAGTGGAAGACAACATTCAAGACCACATAGGGACTTTATGAATGGCTTGTTATGCCATTTGGACTCACAAATGCCCCTAGCACATTCATGAGACTCATGAATGAAGTAATCAAGGATTACATTGGGTATGTGCACAAAGATGGTGGTCAGAAAAGTGGACACCACCCAAAAAAAACATGGAAAAACAAGTAGCGCATACGCGGTTTTAAAATTTGAAATTCCCGCGTACGCGCTTAGGTTTGTTCTTCCTGAGCCTAGAGAAGATAGCGCGTACGCGCTGCTTTTAGGAAAATGAGCGCGTACGCGCTACGCATAGGAAAATGAGTGTGTGCGCGCTACTCATAGGAAAATGAGCGCGTACGCACTAATAATCCAAATATAACTGCATACGTGGTGCCTGGTAAAAAAAGATTTTTTAAAAAAATTGGGTCTCATTTACCCATGAATAGCACATTTTTTACTTCGTTTTTTACCCATTTCTTCTTCTAAACCGTGAACGAGGTGCTATATTTGTCCTCCAAGCTATGGATCAAGGTTAGTTTTTGTTTATTTTTGTCTTTCTTTCCCATTTGTTCAATTTGTTTTACATTTTGAATTTAATTTCATTAATTTTGATTAGGTTTTTTCATTTTTTGTTTCGAAAACCAAATTCTTCTAATCTAGAACAAGAACAACCAAATGCACCTCCTGAAAACCCACAAGAACAACCAAATGCACATCCTGAAAACACACAAGAACAACCCCCAATTCCTCCTTTTGACTACACACCCGAAACACAAGAGCAATTAATTAATCAGTTGGACAAAATACGTCTAAAATCAATAGACTGATTGTTAAATTGAGAACTTTTGAACTTGAGCATCATCAATCCCTCACCACTAGCATAGAAACATTAGCTGTTTCCCATACATTGGTGTACCAATGTGCAGATGAAGAATATTTTTTGGCAGAGGTGGTGGATGGTAGAGTTTGTGCTCAATGTGCGCCCAAACTATTTTGACATGAGAGAGTTCCATGGTAGAGGTGGTGGCTCTACCCAAGATAGACTTGGAGCTTGTAGGTGATTACCCGTGGAGAGTCTCCCCCCCGTAGCACCCAAACCCAAGGTGCATCAGGCTGTCCCAATAGATTTGAAAGAGTTGATGGAGCTACAGACTCTTCAAGTGGCCACAACATTGACTGATGCCATCATCCAGCATGGGACATAATTAGCACACCCTATTGTATTGGATGATGAGCCATTAGGTGACGACAAAGAGCCCATCCAACATATGTGTGTCAGTTGCTCGGGGATATGCTCGGGGGTAGATGATGTAGCTGGTGCAGATGGATGCTCATCTCATCTGTGCATGATTTGCAGGAGTAGATGTTAGGCCCACATGGTTGAGGATTTCACATTGACAAATGAGTTGATGGACATGATGTTTGCCCATGAGCCACAGACACAGGTGTGTTGATTTGAATTCATAGCATTTTATTTATCAGTCACTTTAAATTTGTAATTACATAAATGAATTTTCATTTATACATCGATTTAAATTGAGACAAATAATATGCACTTTAGGAAGCATCAGTGGTATCCCATACTCCTCCCCCAGTTACTATAGTTGAAACTTCGATGCCTGAGGTATAAATTTTGTGACATGTTAAAATAGAATAGTACACCTTGAATTCAAAAAAATACAATATATACTAACTATCTTTAATGCTTGGTCCAATTTCTAGTTTGTAGGCATTGGCAGGAGACAAAATGTCCCAGATTGATGACATCATCCTCTCAGCGATCGATTTTGGCCTACAAGGCTATACGGTATCATATTTTGTACAACCCTTTTTATGTATTGTTTTGATGGAATATGCAAGTCATTTCATTTGATATTTTTAAAATTATGTTTAATTTATTATCTGTACTAATATCTCATGTTTTTTTTGGTTTTTTAGGGTACCCCCTCCACATCTAGGGCTCATCCCAAGAAAAAGGATTCCTCGAAGATGCCAAAACATAGGAAGAAGGTAATTGAACACATTTTTAGTTGTACAATTGTTTGAAAATGTTGAAATCAAGTATTAGTTGGGGTTTGTAGATTGATTAGTGTTTTTTTGTCTATTTTACATGTACAACGGGCATTGAGCTATGTGGATTTTTTGGATGCAACTGATTCGCCCGTGGATCAAGAGAGGGCGGAGATATGTATCTCTACTTTATTTTCTTGATTTCATGATTATATGCATGCCTACATGTGAACTTGTGATATATTATAATCTTATAATTTTTTCATACAGGAAATATCCAACCTAGTTCATCAATGGAGAACCCTCCTTGCACTGGAGAAGCATCTCAGGATCTGGTACAGTTTTGTTTGATATGTAAAATTAATTATTTTTAACCTTTAATACTTAGAATTATATTAATAGTATTTAATATTTGAACATTTTTTATATAGGTAATAGCGACAGTTTCTACATCGATGGTGAGCCATCCTCAGTCCATTGGAGAAGCATCTCAAGCACAGGTACGTCATTGTTCTCTATATTATAGCTTTTAAGTGTTTTTGATATATTTATGTTAGTACATTGTATTAATTGTACATTTAATCTACAATAGACCCCTTTGCAGTACAACCATAATGTGGATCCATTTAATTATGTCTTCAAGAAAACTCCTAAGAGTGACAAGGAGAGAAGAGCGAAGACATTAGCTACTAGATCAGTCGATGAGGTAATCTACATTTCAATTGCAAAGGAATTAAAGTTAAATGCATAGTTATGTTGTTAATTGTGAACTATTTTCTACAAAAGAATTCTAACTTGGCTTTTGAATTATTGTTTTGCAGTCATCTACAGAGTCATGTATTGCATCGAAGAGGCTTGATTTTGATGATCCACCACAAGTTTAGGATCATACAGTGTTAGTTTTGGTCATAGAATGACCAATACATGTAGATATATTCTACATTTTTATTGTATATCGATTTGGACATGGCATATGCCACATTTTTGTAATACTTGTATTGACTTGGTAGACATGCCTTTCTATATATATATATATATATATATATATATATATATATATATATATATATATATATATATATATATATATATATATATATATATATATATATATATATATATATATATATCGATATTCGATCCAAAAAATGTGTACTGAGTTCATTATTTTGTATTTGTTGTATTTTGTGGCTGTCCTTTTATAAATTTAAATGAATATTTGCATATGTAATCAACAATATGAATATAAACAACAAAAATATATGATATAAAACATTGCAATCATGGAATATGATTTGATAAAATTTCTAAAATGTTGAATTAACACTACAAAAATCCTTGTATTCAGTTCATTAATATATATTCGCTATATTTGGTGGCTGCCCTTTTATAAATTTAAATGAATATTTGCATATGTAATCAACAATATGAATATAAACAACAAAAATCAACAATATGAATATAAACAACAATATGTGTTTGGTGTGAGATCACCCTCACGCTCGCAATCGTCAAATTTGGTTCGTTGCGTGCACAAATCGACATCGTGAGCGCGTCCAGGTGGGCAAGTTTTACACTAGGCATTCCCCTATCGTGCATCCCATAGCGCCAAAACATCAAGAGTCATATCATATCGGTGTGATCTATCAAGTGCCCTGAGTCCAAAAAATTATCAAAACTTGACGGACTATTTCTTCAAATCTAGGACACATATGGTCGATCTGTTTGAACTCGTGGGGTTGCATGAGGCTCCTCTACAATGGCCTATCTCGGTTTATTATGAGTCGGAGCAATTTTTTATTAGTAGCATTTTTTTTGCCTGCTGCAAAAACCGTCAATTGCATGCAATGCAAAGTTGCCAGAATGGCTAGAATTGATTCGGTTTGTCGTGTGCACAAACCGACGTCACAAGCACCTTTGAGTGGGTAGGTTTACGCTAGGCATGCCCCTGTCGTGCATCCCAAAGCATCAAAATATCGAGAGTCATATCATACCAGTGTGATCTCTCAAGTGTCCTGAGTCCAAAAAATTGTCAAAACTTGACGGAATGTTTCTTCAAATTGAGGACACATTTGGTCGATCTGTTTGAACTCGTGGGGTCATGTGAGGCTCCTCTACAATGGCCTATCTTAGTTTTTTATGAGTCGGAGCCATTTTCGATTGGTAGCATTTTTTTGCCTACTGCAAAAACTGTCAGTTGCATGCAATGCAAAGTTGCCAGACTGGCTAGAATTGATTTAGTTCGTCGTGTGCACAAACCGACATTGTGAGAGCATCCAGGTGGGCAATTTTAAACTAGGCATACCCTTGTCAAGCATCACAAAGCGTCAGAATGTTGAGAGTCATACCGTACGGTTGCGATCTCTTAGGTGCCCTCAGTCCAAAAAATTGTCAAAACTTGATAGATTGTTTCTTCAAATATAGGACACATATGGTCAATCTGTTTGAACTTGTGGGGTCATGTGAGGCTCCTCTACAATGGCCTATCTCAATTTTTTACAAGTCGGAGCCATTTTTGATTGGTAGCATTTTTTTGCCTGGTGCAAAAACGGTCAGTTGCATGCAATGCAAAGTTGCCAGATTGGCTAGAATTGATTTAGTTCATCGTGTGCACAAATTGGCGTTGCGAGTGCATCTGAGTGGGTAGGTTTTAAGCATGCCCCTATCGTGCATCCCAAAGCACCGAAACGTCAAGAGTCATACCATACCAGTGCGATCTCTCAAGTTCCCTGATTCCAAAAATAATCAAATTTTGACAGATTGTTTCTTCCAATCCAAGACACATATGGTCTATCCGTTTGAACCCATGGGGTCACGTGAGGCTCCTCTACAATTTCCTTTCTCAATTTTTGACGACTTGAAGCTATTTTCGATTGGTAGCATTTTTTCGCCTACTGTAAAAACTGTCAGTTACATGCAATGCAAAGTTGCAAAATTGGCTAGAATTGATTTGGTTCATCATGTGCACAAACCGACATCCCGAGTGAGTCCAAGTGGGAAATTTTATACGTCATACCGTATTGGTGCGATCTCTCAAGTGCCCTAAGTCCAAAAAATTGTCAAATTTTGACGGACTATTTCTTCCAATCCAGAACACATATGGCCGATCCATTTGAACTCGTGGGGTCACGTGAGGCTCCTCTACAATGTCCTCTCTTAGTTTTGGATGAGTTGGAGCCATTTTTTATTAGTAGCATTTTTTTGCCTACTCTAAAAACTGTCAGTTGCATGCAATGCAAAGTTGCCAGATTGGCTAGAATTGATTCGGTTCATCGTGTGCAAAAACCAACATCGTGAGTGCATCTGGGTGGGAAATTTTACACTAGGAATTCCCCTATCATGCATCCCAAAGCACCAAAATGTCGAGAGTCATACCGTACCAGTGCGATCTCTCAAGTGGCCTGAGTCCAAAAAATTGTCAAATTTTGACGGATTTTTTTTTCCAATCCAAGACACATATGGTCAATCCATTTGAACTTTTGGGCTTAAATGAGGCTCCTCTACAAGGTCCTCTCTCATTTTTTGATGAGTCGGAGCCATTTTTGATTGGTTGCATTTTTTCGCATGCTACAAAAATCATCAGTTGCATGCAATGCAAAGTTGTCAGATTGACTAGAATTTATTCGGTTCATCGTGTGCACAAACTGACATCGCGAGTGCATCCAAGTGGGAATTTTTACGCTAGGTATGCCCCTATTGTGCATCCCAAAGCACCGAAATGTCGAGAGTCATATCATATTGATGTGATCTCTCAAGTGCCCTGAGTCCAAAAAATTGTCAAAACTTGATAGACTGTTTCTTCCAATCCAGGACACATATGGTCAATATTTTTAAACCCATGGGGTCGTATGATGCTCCTCTATAATGGCCTGTCTCAATTTTTGACGACTCAGAGCCATTTTCGATTGGTAGCATTTTTTGCCTGCTGCAAAAACCGTCAGTTGCATGCAATGCAAAGTTGCTAGATTGGCTAGAATTGATTTAGTTCATTGTGTGCACAAACCGACATCCCAAGAATGTCTAGGTGGGCAGGTTTACGCTAGGCATGCCCCTATCATGCATCCCAAAGCACCAAAACGTCAAGAGTCATACCGTACCGGTGCGATCTCTCAAGTGCCCTGAGTCCAAAAAATTGTCAAAACTTGACGGACTGTTTCTTCAAATCCAAGACACATATGGTCAATCCATTTGAACCCGTGGGGTCACATGAGGCTCCTCTATAATGGCCTATCTTGGTTTTTTCCGAGTCGGATCCATTTTCAATTGGTAGTATTTTTTCGCCTGCTACAAAAATCGTCAGTTGCATGCAATGCAAAGTTGCCAAATTGGCTAGAATTGATTCAGTTCATCGTGTGCACAAACCGATGTCACAAGCGCATCCGAGTGGTTAGTTTTACAATAGGCATGCCCCTATCGTGCATTCCAAAGCACTAGAACGTGGAGTGTCATACCCTACCGACACAATGTAGAAGTTTCTTGACAACTTTTTTGACAATTTTTTTGACAACAATGACAATTTTTTCTCAAATTGTATCTAGTCTCAATCTATGACCCCTATGACCCGATAATGACTCAAATAATTCTCCATTATTATACAAGAATCAATAATGCTCATGATTGACCAGGGACACATCACATATACTCAAAACATAGTCACAAAACATTGACACACAAAATAGTCACAAAACATTGTCATATATTATTCAAAAATTTGCCTCTAAATATGGTCAAGTCAACTCTTGGCTATTTGATTATACAAAAAAATGTCTTACAAATCATCTCATGGGCTTTTATAAAAAATTTGGCATTACAATATATACGATTCAACTCATTGCCATTTTAATATACAAATCATCTCATGGGATTTTATACAAAATTTGGCATTACAATATTTGTGATTCAGCTCATCGCCATTTTAATATATAAAATTTGGCATGTACATATGTACAAATTAGCTCATTGCCATTTAAATATACAAAATTATGCCCCTAAACTTGTAAAAATCAGCTCATGGGCATTTATATATACAAAAAATGAATATAGAACAATTCGTTGATGATTTATACAAAATTCTCAAAATCATTCTACTCTGAACTGTAGAATCAATCAAGTGAGCCTTCAGGATCGGCTCTAACCCATATTGTGTCAAGTATTGCCTCGTAGTCAAATTCATGAACTTTCCATAAAATCTTGTTATGAGGTCTACCACGATACTTCATCAAATGAATATTTGTTGCAACAACAAGGTTAGAGAAATGAAGAATATGTCTGTGTGTTTCAAAGTCCTCGAACAACCAAACATCAGAATTCTTGATAGGGTATCTCCAAAGCCATGTTTTTGTCATGACAACAAACCCTATTGGGTACTCTATATCCTCTCCGTCAATGATTGTGGTTGTCAATTTTCTTTTAGGCTCAACACAACGACACAAATAGTAATTTGTTCCTTCTTCATTGTTCTCTTCTACAACAACTGCATACACATGGCCTGCATTTTATAAAGTATAAATTAATATCAAAAATAAAGTATGATGTACAACAAAATGAACCAAAATGAATACTTACAAAAAAATTAACTCAAAAAATCACCTGAATCCACTAGGTCGGATACATGGTCAAAATCCACTGATGTCTCCATCTGGCTCAATTGTTGTGCTTTGGGAATTTGATATGAATCAATGGAAACCAATGCTCTACAAGACCATTTGTCAACCCACTCTTGTGATTCACATTCTCCCACAAACAATATATGAATGAAGAGCAAAAACATACCATCTGTCTCATATAAATTACCAGTGAACTTGAATTTTAACTCATGTCACTCGATCCTACAACTGTACAACAATCTAGATAGTTTTCAATGTTAGATTCGGTGATCAACCAAAAATATCTACGAACCATTGACGTACTTGGATTACCTGGACCCATCGTAGACTTACACCATAGTACAATTGTTTCTGCATCTATCAACTCAGCACCACCTTCGTACTTCAATTCTTCCCTAGCTAGGGCTCTTTTCACACATGCTCCTACACCATCGTGCTCTCCCTTACCATGTCCAGCCTCAGTAAAATTCCAAAAATGTTGTACACCGCTTGTCATATGCATTCTTGTCAACCAATAAAACATCCTTGCATTCTTGAATTGTGTGGTGCAATTATCTGACCATATTAAGTGTCAGTTGTATTGTATGTTCCTTTCCCTTAAACTATCATAGAAAACTTTAAAGCATCCTTGTACAAACTCCAATGAATGAGTACGATCATCACTTATGTAGAAGTGATACTTTCTTACAACCTTTCTATCCTCCTCTGTGCTATCATCTACATGCATGAATGTTATGTGTAAAAAAATAGAAACTTGTGTAGAGTGATAATACATGGATTTCACTTCATTTTGAGGTTGTAGTGTATAATTTTTAGTGAAATCAACAATAGAGACAATGGTGCCAAGAGGAAATGTGTCCTTACATAACTTGAATTGCTCATCTAACCATCGAGCTCTATGTGTATGCATTATGTACTCATAAACTAGTTTCTCTTGAAACATTTTCATAAATTGAGCTACACATATATCATTTTTCACTAGCTCACATCTCTTCAATTTTTTTCCATCTTTAACTCCATATGTGATTGTCTTGTATTTTCCGAAAGAAACTAGTTCCGTACCAATTTCATGTGTGCTCTCCAAATGTACGCATCTTGGTAAATGTTCCAAACTACCACATATAGCACAAGAACCTTCCAAACAAGACATCTTATAATAAATGCAACCATCATGTCTATTACATAGCACACTTGAAATAAATTCTCTTACCGACTTAGGAGGTGCTTGTATATTACAATCCTGCAAAACATCGTTAGTGTGCAAAGTAGAACAAATATGATGAAAAATATCATAATGCATGGAAAATTCAATATGCATCCTACAACAACACGTGGTGCATATATGATTAATCTTAATATAAAGGTTTTGCCATTTCAAAAAATCTTTGAGAAATTCTTATTTGAGGAAACTTTTGAAGGAATCTTTCATAAAATTTAGTTTGAGTCATATCCAAATACTGTTCGGCATGTGGCTCATGATTTGTAGACCCAATTCGACTTCTAACAACATCTCTTTGGTTGGACGAAACTCTTGTGTTGTCATGCCAAAAAATTTCAATTAATGTTTTTAGTGCATCAACAACAACCTTGTCTTTGCGTGGTAGTCTACCCGAGAATGCCCAAAGAGAATTATTGTTAGGCTCCTCTATTTTTTCCCGCCTCTTTAATGCTTTACTTAATGTTGTTCTACTAACATTTAATGAATTACTTGTTTTTGCTTATCAAACGATCTTTTTTTATTTTCTTGCTCATTGTGGTTGATGTAATGACACGTCGAGT